>NW_008620780.1:0-56287 GCF_000691845.1 Merops nubicus | reverse complement strand
TTCAGATGATCCCGAACCTGATCTTCTTGTCTCTTTGGGTCAGTTACATTCCTACAGGGAATCTTAAGTCTCAAACAGATCCCACTTGGGTCCAATCACAGCCAAAATTTATTAAGCTTCTGCACTTAGTAAAAAGCCTGTTAGAACTGTTGCTGGTTCTGTGGGATAGCTGGCACCGAGTACTGCACAAAGGGCTCATGGGCAGCCCTGAGCACATGCGATCCTTCTCTGCATGGGGAGGTCCTGGCTCCTCCCTCAGCTCAGCCGTGCTTTGGAAACCAGACCCAACCTCCATACGGACCTGGTCCCTGCTGGGATGGTACAGGGATAATTCAGCATGAGAGGGCTTCCTCCAGGCCAGGAGTCAGAAGTGGAATAATCAATGCTGTCTTTTGTCAGTCTCTTTGAAGATACCTGAGGGAAAAGCCCCTCCTCCCCCAAAAATCTCACTCTCATTTAATTCCTTTTGAACTCTGGATATCAAACAAAATGCTGGGCCTGGTTGTCCTGGTTCTCACTGGTCTCAAAGAACATAAATTCATAGGAGCTGGTGAGAAGTTTGCCGAGATTGTTTCTTTACCAAAAAGGTTATTGCATAAAGGGATACTAAAACATCTTTCTTTGCTCCCCAGCTCATGACCTGTAAGAGGCAGCTGCCTCTTCTGAATGCTGGCAGGACCCAAAGAAGGGTTGGATTTGGGGCAGGGCTGTGTGTTAGTGGGACAGACTCCCAAGGATGCTCATAAGCCAAACTGCAAATCTGGAGATATTCAAAACCCACCTGGACACAATTCTGCGCAACTGGCTCTAGGTGAACCTGCTGTAGCAGGGGACTTGGACTGTATGACCTTCAGAGGTTCTTTCCATTCTGTGTGAAAACAAGCTCATGCTTGCTGGGAGTTAGAGATGGTTTAATTGACCTTGAGTGCATATAGTTACCCTCTTTATTTTCTAACACGAAAAGCTGGAAAAGTCTTTCTCCATGAAGATATTTCTTAGAAATAAGCTTGCCCTGTCTTCTCCAAGACAAATTGTTACTGCAGTGGAGTCTAGTGGAGCCAGAATTTGATGATGTTGGGCTGCCTGAGGTGTTCAGAGAGGTATTTGTTTCCTTCACTGCATTATGAAAGTGGCATTGCTACTTTTCATGCATGCTAAGCTTTTCTTTAGGACTGGGGCTAGCAGTTCTGCTTCTCTGATACCCCAGGCACATAAAATAGATTTTAGTTGTTTGGGTCCCCCAGTCTTAGCCATGCTCTGTGTAGCTGCTCTCCTACATGACAAAGATGAAGAAAGCATCAGCGTCTCACTTCTGACTACTCTACTTGTTGCAAAAGTTCCAGTAAATCAGTGCTATATTCTCTGCTTACTGCATTTGACTTTTTTTATTTTAACCTCTGAGCTCTGTATCTTTGAAATGAGATGCCACGGTTTCTATCATTACCTTCCCTTCACAGGGTCTGACTTTGAAACACACATTTTCACTACGGTGAAACCATCTGCTATGTGTGGGGAATTAGCAGTACTAGGCATAATGTTTCTTTATAGCTATCTAGAAATGTGCCCAAATAGTGCAATATAATCAGACATAATAAGATTTAAATGCCTGTTCAACACACAGACCTGCAGTAAGGCCATTTTCACATCATGTTGCATTGGCTTACATTATGTTGTATTGAATTTCATTTCAGGTTTTGTTTGCTGGTGTCATACAGGACCTGCTGTTGTTATCACCACAGATGCATGTGTCTTTATTGATAGTGCTCTGAGATTCAGATATAGTTGGATTTATATAAAGTGGACAATTAATGGGATATAAACTGCCTTGCATTTACTGGACTGTGAAAGCATACACATGGGTAGATGCTGTAGATTAGAAAAAGTGGGCTAAATTCTGTCTCAGATGGAACCTGTTTGTGAAACCATACTTAAGGGTTGTCAGGAGTTAAGAGTATTAATTATAGTAATTTTCATAAATCTACAGCATTTGTAGGGCTCTGAGCATGCTGTGTACTTTTTTTCACAATTGCCATCTATCTTTAAAGGCTTCTCTTTATTTCTTCTCCCACTGCCCCTCTCCCTGCCCTCCGCCAGTTCCCCCCCACGTCTCATATAGAAACCAGGGTGCACGTTTTTCATATGGTATTGGAAACACATCCATAAGCATCATACAAAACACTTTTTTTTTTTTTTTTTTCCCCAGGAAGAGTTGGTGGCAATTCTGTGTATTTTCAAGCTTTATGTTCCTTTAAAATGTTAACTAATTCCTGGCACATCACTTGTAGGTAACTATAATCTGTAACTTGCAGAAGTTAAAACTGAAGCAGGAAGTTTAACTTGCTGCAGATGTTTGTGATAGAGCAGTAAAGCATGAATTAATCATTGCAGGCATCCTTGTAGAACAACTAGTGCAGAATCCTGTTAGGCATCTGAATTGTGGGGCTTCCCAGGTCTCAAATCTCTGAGTTGCATCACACACCTTCATATCTCTACCTCTGTTTTTCCTGTGTCCCTGATGATGACTGTTCATCAAAAGTGATGTATGCTAAGCTGTTATGTTCCCACATTGTCAGAACACAAACACTACTGGTGCTGAAAGATGTGGGGGACACCTTTCTCTCCTCCCCTACTTCTTGTTTCTGCTAGCCTTGTCACAAATTATCAGTGTTGAAAGAAGTCTTGAGAAAAGAAGGAAGAATGCTTGACTGAAGAAAACTTCAGATGCTAGAAACCTGATAAGCTTCTAATGTCCTTTTGCTTCCTGGCAGGCTGTACGGGAGCAGAAACCTGTTTTGAACGTGCTGTTTCGAATTTTACAAAATGATGTTGGCTGAGAAAAAGACTGTTGAGGCCAAATATTAAAGTATGCCTTAACTCTATTTTTGGTCAGGCTGGTAGTGTCCAGAAGAAGTGATTGCGTCACATGGATCCTTGGTGTTCTGTGCAGAATTACAGAGAAATGTGACTCCATTCTCAGCACATCAGAATGGCAAGCAGGAGCTTTCATGCACTTGCCATCGCAGATCAGACATTCAATGTACCAGCAGATTGATGTGATCTCTAACAATCCTTTCCATGTCAGAATGAATACGTGGTAGGGAACAACATAAAGAAACTTTCACCAGAGCTATCTGGCTCAAGAAAAATAGGTATTGTTGACCTTGGGTTCTGACCCATTTTCCTTCAGTGAAATTATGCTTGCAAGGAAAATCAATTCAGATTTTACTTCCTTTTAGAACGCCTCCCTGCCCTTACTACAAGCATCACAACTAGCAGGAGTGGGATCTTGGCTATGGAGAACTGCAAGTGTTGCAAAGGTTTAGCTTGGCACCATGTAAATGATTAAAGATCAGTTCTCTCCATTGCTGCCAAGAGAGGCAAAAAAGGTACAAAAATCCTATTTGAATCAGTGTTGTTGAGAGGAGCAGAAGGGTTTAAGGCTCATAGTTAATAACAGCAAGCTATGTTCATCTGCCATTTGTGAAAGTGAAGTATTCAGGAAAGAAAGGTGAATTTTGGAAGAGTTTTCACAATAACGTATCAAAATACATGTTGAAAGCTGTCCAGAAGAATGGCTTGAATCAACTTTGTGCTTTCTTTTATTTGAAATCAGTAACAAAAACTGGCTTTGCTTGGCAGGTTCCTACAAAAGAGAAGTACTACCATCCCTTGAAACTCTAGATTTTTCTTATGTCTCTTTCTCCAGAACCTTTAATGTTTCATGACAAAGGATATTAAAATTTTCTGATTTTTTTTGTTTCTTGGCTGTTTTAATTTTTTTTTTTTTCCCCCCCCTTCTTTTTTCTTGTATTCCTAGTCAGTTGCTCATCCTAGCAAGGTGGTTGGCCACAAAACCCTCGCTGGCATTGGTCAATACAAATAGTAATGGTGGCCTGAGTAAGGCGTAGATAAAAAAAGTTGCTACCAAACAAACGTGGCTTTCACACCATGTGCCAAAACCTTCCTCCTGTGGCATTCTACAGCTTAGAGGTAGGATGTGCAAGATATAAGGGAAAGAAGAGAGTGGAACGGAACGTTGTTGTGGAATAAGATGGAACGCTTCTGTTTATTCTTAGAGATATGTAGGATTACATTTAGGAGCCTTATGAGAAGCAACTGCTACAGTCAATCCCACTTTCACCTAGAAAATGGACAGAATGCCTCTTGGTGACAAAGACCCTCTGACATGCATCAAAACAAGTGAAGCTTGCTGTGTCACACTTTGTGGAAAATAAAATTGGATTCATTCTATTAATCTCCTTCTCTAACCCTCTTTGGTTTTCTTCTGCTGCACACCCCAGAGGACATGACTGTTATTGGATATATTTGTTTGCCATGTCAGTCGAGTGGAAAGTTTCACTCTAATGCTGTGGCTTGTTTCAAGCCCCTGGTAGTGTTGCGTTGAGCTGAGGCTTCCTTCTGAGCCTGTGGGGTGTGTGCGCACATGTGCCGAAACTGCCTGTGGTTGCCAGGCACAGTGAAAGCTCCTGTCTCATCTCCATGACAGATTTATTTCCCTCTGCACACTTACAGTGACTCTTGATTACGTTCGTTCCTTGGTGACACTAACTCACCACTCTGAGGCTGGTGCAACATGGGTAGTACCCTGCTTCTTGGGTTACAAAATAGGCCCAGAAATTCTTCTTTGATGCTGGTCAGAGGCTCTGTTTGGATTCCTTGGCTTTGTTCCCCCACACTTCTTGACCTCTCCTCCAAGGCCCCACTTTGCTGCTCCAGAGCATGCCAGCCTTTTCACCTGGGTTGCAGCGTCTCTGGATGTATTCCTGTGTGACCTGCCCTAGACTAGATGGTCCTGCTCTGGCAGGGGGGTTGGACTTGGTGATCTCCAGAGATCCCTTCCAAACCCTAATGTTCTGTGATCTGCAGCCGCCAGTGTGTTGCCCAGCACATGGGTGACTTTTATGTTGCTCTGCCACGCCTCTGCTCTCTGCAGCTCCCTGGGGAGCTATGTGACTTACAATGCCTCCAGGAGGCTTCCAAGTTCAGTTTCCCATGTACTACATCTATGTATTTCTGAGAAAGTAAGTAAACGTGCCATGAAAAGCTGCTGTGTTCATGTGAAGTCTTAGTGGCTTGTCTAATTTTTTCCTTCCTCTCTGCTGTTGTGTACAAAACGTTTCCAGTCTCTCTCTTGAAGTGGGTACTGCCTGGCCCCTATCCTGGTGTGGCAGGACGTGCGTGGGTGAAGCAAATGTATTGTATTTGCTTAGGAAAATACTGTGGCTGTGGGTCTCACTTAGATTTTTTTTTTTTTTTTTTTCCCTCCATGTTATTCCAGAGTCAATTCCCCTGTACCTGCTGGAAAGGGAGATAAAAGTGAGGCAGTAGTGATAGTTTGTTAACTAGGCTCTCTTACAGGCACTGGCTTGAACTTGTCTCAAGTAAACCAAAAGGCAGGCTGAGGACTAGGTCTGTTTTCTAATCCTCATGTACAAGATCTTAAAACAGAG
Organism: Merops nubicus; assembly: GCF_000691845.1. Classification (NCBI taxonomy): domain Eukaryota; kingdom Metazoa; phylum Chordata; class Aves; order Coraciiformes; family Meropidae; genus Merops; species Merops nubicus. The sequence goes on along the minus strand of NW_008620780.1, from coordinate 50,816 downwards.
CCCAAATCCCTTTAAGTAGGTCTCCCTGGCTTCCAATTTAAAGAACATCTGAGCTCTGGGAGTCTGTCACAACACAAACCCAGCCTGGTTACTTCAGTCCTGTATCAAAACCCACTGAAGCTTTCCTTTCTTAAAAAAAAGTGTGTTTGGGATCTGCCAGTTCACTTTTGGCTAAGCTGACGATGTGCTTGCGATCTGGATAGTAGCGCAGTTAGCTGCAGAAGAGACTATGAAGTCACTAAGTACTTAATTTAAAACACTAGATAGAGATGAAAATGCTTAAATAATTTGGAAGGAGAAGAAATTTGACTCCTTGTGTTCACATTCTTTGAAATAAGATCAACACTAACCAGCTTTGCAGTTTAAAGATGTCGAATGACTATACCTAGTCATTTAAGGCTTGCAGGTGCTTTAAGTGCACAAATAGTTATAAATGATTCTAGCTCTGTTAGCAAATATACACATATTGTCCTAAGAAAGCCCCTTCTCCAAGAATTTTACCTTCATTTTGCTCTTTCTGGATCCTAGAGCTTCCAATAAGATTCAGATAGTACCTTAGGTCTTGTTTAAATCAAGCTACTTGGTATTTGTCTGTCAGTTAATTAACAAAAGTTCTTCCCCCAAAATGCTGCCTGCATATCTTGAAGTATCTAGGGCAGTGCCTGGGCCACCTGGTATTGTGAACAGTAAATAACAACCCAAGTAATGGAATTGATTCCTGCTCAATGAAGAGGAGTGAAGGAGTTAAAACTTCTCAGAATTGGACTATAGATGGAACTGAACTGTGCCTGTGCTGAGCCTCTGAGATCTATTAGTTTTGACAACCTCAGTTATTCTGGTGCTTCTCATCATCTGTAAAGTTAACAAGGGCTGATAAGAGATGATGAGGCACCACATGGGTTTGTATTTCAGAACTCATAAATATCTCACAATACCATTTTTCTTACAATCAGATACATTAATTTGTCGACTCTAGATGTTGCTGAATATTCACTTGGTGCTGAGGTTTAACAAAGGCACTGGAAGGATAAACATTTTTAAATCAGCAGATAGAAGCCATGGGTTGTGCTGTGTGCTCAGCTGTTACATGCTTACAAATGAATGCTTTAATTTTACTTGAATTGTTGATTTTTTTTTGACCTGCTTTCTTCCTTGAAAATATATTATGATTCATAGGCAACACCTTCCTCAAGCAATATTTTTATGCGTTTTTGGTGTGACTTCGTAATTTCATACTAGCCAGTCAGATACCTGAGGGAGAATTTCATTTGAAACAAACCTTACTCTCGGCAGAACAATTTTTGCGAGGGGATCAAACAACGTAACATACAATTTTCTCAGGCTGCGTGTCACCTGGAGATGCCTGCAACTCAAATTAAGTAAAGGTGCTCTTTGGAGGAAAAACAAATTCTATGAAATGTAGTGTGGACAAACCCTCCAAAGTAGCAGTCATTCTTTCTCCTGCTATAATAAGATGGAACACACAAATATCACTTGATTAACAGCTGCAGTATTAATTTCCCTTTTTGGTTGCTTGACTCACAGCAAGAATCATGTCAATGCAGCAGAGAAGCAATTAAATTGATTTTAATCTTTGTCAGAGAAGATAACATGCCTCTTTCTCCTCTCATTTAAATAATTAAAGTTTCAGCAGGTATTATTTCTGGCTTTAAAGAAATTGGTATCTTAATGTAATAGAATCCTTGTAATTATACACTTAATGGGTCTTAATAAGTTAATCATGGTTTTTTTCATTTAAAATGTTTTTTTACTTATTAAACTTTTATTTGCTTTGATGGTTATGCTTTTAAGAAGTTAGAAATTATTTTCAAAAGTTCTAAAAAAGCACATCTTTCCTATTCCTCCATGGCCTTTCAAATTAATTTTCAGTTAGATTTCAACACATGGTTTAAAAATTCTTATTCAGTGAAGCTTTCTGTTATGCTACAGTTAATTATTTTTGTTGAAAAAGCTTCATATAATGAGGCAAAACAAATATTCTTTTATCTTTGTTGTAGTGCAAACTCCAATTCAGCTGGAGTACAGCAAATATTTCTTCGGCCTCTTTGATCCAAGCTGTTAGGCAGTATTTGGGGTCCTCTAGGTTATTCCCATTAGGTGGAAAATGGCTGGTGCAGTCCAGTGCGTCTTTGATGTGATGCTCTGTGCTTATGCAGAGTGCCTATAGAACCTCTGTCCCTACACTGGGTAAGGAGACACTATTTTGCCTTGCAGTCCCCAGATTGCCTTTTCAGGCAGCGCTTTACACCAAAATCTTTCTCTTGGTAATGACATGACATGACAAACAATGTTTATTTCTTTCGTTTTGAATTTTCTCCTCCCCTCCACTTAAAGAAGAGTTGCCAGGAGTCTTATGGTAATTGTTCTGGTTTTCTGGCTGGGAAGGCCTTAACCCCTCTTGCCAAGAAAAAGCCTGAGCTGACAGCAGACCATCCTCTGCTTTGTAATGAACCTTTTCATGGAGGAGAAGGGGACAGATGCCCCAGTCTCTCTGGAGAGGACTGTCCCTGGGGAGACCTGTGTCTCGCAGACTGGGTGAGCCCCTTCCAGGGCCTAAAGCCAGCCCATGGAGTCACCAGCAGCTAGTACTCAACTAGCCAGGTGACTCACTGATGTAGAGCTGACTTGTGCTTTGGAGTTGCAGCTTGTACCTATTGTAGTTCCTCTTCCAGTGGTGAGGTGAGGGGAAAGGCAAAAATAACGAGGATGACCTAGTTTGCAAGGTTTAGTACAAATTACTCTAGAAACTTTTGGGAAAATGAAGACCGTTGTATCTGGAAATCTTTACATTTTGAGAATTAAAACGTACGAAAAGGAGACGCACATCATGTGGTGTTATATTAAAAAGAACAAATTGTGAATGTCTTCCTCTAGAACTAATATACTTTCTATTCTATAAGCAGAAGTTGAAAACTCATGTGCCTACCAGAAGTTAACATATAATGAAACTAATGTTTTCCCATCTAGTGGGTCATGTTTTCTGAAAATTCCCGGTTGCTCAGTGACCTCAGTGGAAAATACCTTGTCTATGGTTGGTATCATTAAATTTCTGAGTTTGCGCTAAGATCAGTAATACTCAAATTTTTTTTTTTTTTTTTTAATTTTGTTTTCAAGTATAAATTATGGTAATGATGAGCAACACCACACATAAGCAGCAGGGAGCACACCAGCATTTGATTTATGCTTATGCTCAGGAGCAGTATTGTGTTTCTCTTATTTATTACTGTATCATTAGGGCCCTTGCCATGATTTTTTTTTTTTTTTTTGTCTAAAAAAGTACTTAATATTTGGTTTTTTGCTTTGAATAGGTAGAAAGTCTTCTTTTCTAGAATACCTTGTTAACACTGCTGTGATTTGGAAGCTTTATTAAAGTGACAGATTTCTTTTTCCTTGAGGTTTCATTAGAGGCAATGCTCAACTGAATTTGGGCAGGGGGATAGATTTAACACACAGTGTAACTACATGAGTGATGCTTGTGTGTATCCCTCCATCCCAGGATACTCAAGTGGTTAAAAAAACAGCAGGAAAAGCAGAGGAAGGCACTTGTTTGCAGTCTCAGCATGGTTCTAATATCTCTGCAAGTGAAGCTACTGGAATGCAATTGCTGGATTCTTGTCTTCACGTATCTTTTGAGCTCTAGATGTGGCTGTGTCTGTTCTTAGCTGTGCACACTCCAGTGATACAAATGAATTTTCATAAAGCAATCACATAAGTCTGCCATTCTCTTTCATCTCCCATGTATGAAGGGAACTGGCAGATTGGATAGAAGATATGAAGGAAGAAATCCTCTTTTCTGTGCACAAATAGCTTACATGTACAAAAGCACGTGCCTGAGCTCCACAGCTCGGGCAACGCCTCTGTGTTGTTCATAGGTACAAAAATGCTCGTAATTAAATGTAAAATCTGTTTCTTGGGGTCTAATATGACCAGTTAACTTAGTCTCATCTCATTTAGATCATTGTACCATATGGTGTGTGTTCGGGCAGAGATTTAGTCCAGGCAGAAATTGTATGGAAGAGAATTGCAAATGGGGAAAGGAGGGAGAAACAGGGTGGTTAATCAACAGAGACGGGGTTCTTGATAAATACATACTGTTTACCCAAAATAGGGAAAAGAGATGTAACAGATGCTGAAACCCTTCGCACACTTTGCAGCATAACACACGATATCAAGAGAAGTATGAACAATGTAAGTGATGCAGCATATAGGAAGGGAAACTCTAACTAGGAACCAAGTTGGAAAGGATATTGCCTGTTGCCTCACCTACCAAGTCATTACTGTGAGCATTACAGGTGGTGTGCAGATAAAAGATAATGCTGTCTGAATGGACTGACATTAGCAGTTATTGTCTATATTTTTCTCTTTGTTTTTCCTCTTTCAAAATCTCTGCTCATAACATGATTGCAATTGCTTTCCTGGTACAAATTTTTGTAGGACAAGTCTGCTGCGCTGGGGATTCCCAATTGCATCTTAAATTTTTGATCACAAATATAGAGACATAAACTTTTATCTGAGTGAATTTGGAGATGTTATTTTAAGAACGGTCTCTCTTGGTCATCCAGAGCTCTTTAAATGTCAGCCAGTGGATATTTACTGCTAGTAGTACAGTGCAGGAATTGTTTAACATGTTAAGGCAGTGCCTCTGAACTCTGTTCTTTTTTGTGATGAACACAATTGTGAAGGCTTTCAACTTCACTAAAAAACACATTGCAGGCTGAGATTTCTTTATTTGTATAGTTCTTTCAGTGCCTCCTTACATGTAGAACAAATTAAGAAGCCCCAAACCACGATTTTGAATTCTTGCTTTAGGTCAAAATTTCCATGTCTGGCATAAAACAGTTTGTATACTGAAAATCACATGATAGCAGACATTTCACTGGTAGGTAGTTTTGTTGTGTTTGATGAGGTACAACTAGAAACTAACTTGGCAGAAACCATTCACCCTCTGCATAAGGCATATATGCAATATAAAATATTATAGTCAGCAAAAATTTTTAGCAAATGCCTTTAATGACTTTCTTTTTATGAAAAGAATTGCAAACTAGTGTATCATGTAGCAAACCATAAAATCTTCACTGTGCATGTTAATAATGTCCTCAGTAACCGTACGTGACACACACTGTTACCAGAGTGCAGAAGGTTTTCAATCTTCTTTGTCACTTCACTTGAATGTTTTATCTAGAAGTCAGTGACTGAAGTCAGCTGGTGTTTCTCTGGCTGGAATAAAGCTGTGCTACAGCTTACAGCTTGTCTGTAGTTGAGCTGAACAGCCTCTGCAGAAAGACAGATTTTTCTTTTTTTTTTTTTTTTTTTTCCAAAAGCTAATTCAGATGGCCCACTAATAGCATAGGTTAAAAAATTTCTTAATCATGGATGCAATAATTTCAGTCTAATAGCAGTATCTCACCTTTCTACCTCCTCAATTAGTTTTAAGATGTAGTTTTAAGAGGTTGATAGGTTTTAGAGAATACATATATGGTATGGCTGCCTGATAACGGGAGAGTAGACTTGATGACCCTGGCAGTCCTTGCCCATCCTTCCTTCCCAGAACACTAAAGTTTGGGGTAAATTGATGCCTGGCCAAGCAACACAGCTCACAGCAAGGCTGTCTTTGTTGAAAGGGTGCTTGGGCTGGGTAGCAGCTCCCGTGTTTCCACCCCAGTGCACTCTGTGACTCAGGGCATGTCATGCATTTTCATGTATGGAAAAAAAAAAATTCATTTTCTACCCTCTATTGCTCAGTTGTCCCCAAAGAGGTGAAACCAGAGCTATAATGCAAATATGCTTTTCTCAGATCAAGCACACAAATGCAACATTTTAATGTCAAATATTGAAGCATGTCCCACAAGTTCCTAATGTGCTATGCCAGCTAACTAAGATGGAGCATTTAGGAGCTTTTAAAAAAAAAAAAAATTGATCATGGTTTGATATTACAGGTGTATTTACCTTTTGTGACCTGCAGGATGCTGACAGCTTTTAGAGGAGGGAAGGCAAACTGGAATTCCAGGTCTTGATCAGGCTTGATTTTCAGCACCTTAGGCCACTGGCAGTACTAAACACTTCAGTGGAAAATGTTGTGCTGGTGGTACTAATAGTATGAACCTAGTTTAGAGTACAGTTAATTTGTGTATTCCAGACTGAGCATGGCTGCCTTCCTCTTGTCCTCCTTGTGAAATGGCCCGTTCTCAATACTATGAATAGATTAAATAGATTAAAGTAGCAGTGGGAGGATGTAATGTGGTAATAGGTGTGATGGAAGGCAGGCATCTGCTTAAAGGCAGAACTGTGGTTGCAGAGCAGAGGCCTTTAGGGCACAGTAGTTACACTAATGGTAAGACGTGAGCCTCTGGGGAAGAAGTAGGGAATATGTACTGGCAGTTAGACTTAGTTTTCTCTGCTTTTATATATGTGTTTTAATAACAGTCGCTGCTTTCTTTGACTTATTTCAAAGTTTGTGCGTGGTTTTTTATTTTTCTTTTGGCCCTGCAGTGCTTTGATTGGGTGAAAGGAAGGCTAAAAGTGTGGCTTCTTCTTGAGAAAGGATATATTAATTGCACGGGAGAGGTTTTTGTGTTGTTTTTTTTTTTTTTTTTTTTTTTTTTTTTTTTTTTGCATGTAGGGCTGCATAAAATGGCTGCTTGCAGTCCAGCAGCTGCACACACAGTGTGAACCATCAACTTTTGTCTTGTGTAGTCTGTGGTTAGAGTTATGGTTTAGTCTATGATTATGCAACACTCTAGTTCTTATGAGCTTGTCCCTCACTTTTACATGTTTGGCTTCTGACACGTGACCTCATCAACATCTGGCCAGTTCTGATCTTGCCTTCTGTTTGAAACAGCTGTTCAGACTGGCTCGTGTTTCCTTGTTTCAAATGTATTTGGGATCCAGTAGCCCCTTTTCCTCATTTGGGGTCTCCCATAAAGGACTCCACAGTAGCCACACTTTTTGGATAGGGCTCCACAATTCTATTCCTTTTGACTTCCAAAATAGTCCTAGACTCTCACTGGATTTGCTGCTTGATCTGAGAAAGGCACGTTTGCATTATAGCTTTCGTTTCACCTTTTCAGGGAGAACAGAGCAATAGAGGTTAGAAAACCCCTTTAACACATGAACTGCTCATTCACAAAGCTTAAATGATAATGGGGAACCTGCAGGTGTGTGGAAATGTGATTGAGAGTGTGAGCCATTCTCTCTTTTTACATTCTTGTGAATCCTTAGTTGGGTGTTTCTTCCAGATTTCCTGTTGTGATGATAGTGGTAAAATGGCTTCTTTTTCACAATGTGTGCACGAAAAAAAACCCTCCTGTTTCATTCTTTGCTGCTTCACTCCTTCAGCACAATTTTTGTGTACCATCTCCTGATGTTTGTAGGGTGACAACCATAACTGCTTGAGAGTTGATCAAGAACAGTCCTGTGGGTGACTTTCTGCTTCTCCACAGTGAAAGGTAAGCTGCAACTGCTAATCAGCAAATAAAATGAAATTCTGGATTTGCCAGATACAACCCAAATGGCTGTTGCAGCAGCTTCTGCAGGCTCAAGTTATGTGTCACTTGATCATCCATTTTAAAATGTGTTGCCTTCTTATATCATTTGGAGCACTGTGTGATACCAAATCTTTGAAAAGATTGAAAAGAGAGCTGTACAGGTGTACCTGGGTGACCCCTCTCACTCCATTCATTATGTTTTATGTCATATTGTGTCATCTTTTATTCATCTTTTTGCTAGTTAACTTTCCCTAATTGCTTATTATAAAGATTTTTTCCTAAACTTGTCATACTTTTTTTTTTCCCCTCTGTGAACCTATTCTATTTTTGCTTTGTGTTTTTTTTTTTTTTCCCCCCTTAAATAATTGACCATGAAAGAGTATGATACCAAAATGAGGAATAATGAGGTAATAGCTCCAGTCGTCTTCTCTTATACAACCTAATGATTACCACTAATGTTAGGAAATGCATCTTCAGATTTCATGATTAATCCAGGAAAAAGAGGTAAGAGGTAAAAGAAAGCAGGATTTTGGGGTATGCACATACTGAAAGAGAAACAACTTTGTATAATATTTTTTCTCACCCTGCTGTCTTTTTATTTATGACATGTTTGTATGCTGCTCCCTATGATATTTTTTTTTTTTCCTGTGTGGCTAACACAAGTCTAAGTGAGCCTGTTTCTGAGATTTAGCAGGTCACAGGTGAAAGAACATGGGATTAGCCTGAGCTTTCTTCTCTGTCTTGCTGTCTCCTACAGAACCATGTGGTCTGCACGCAGCACTCCCTTTATCACCAAAACTGTTCCCACTCCTCATTTATGGAGAGGAGCTCCCATGCAAGGAGGCAGAGATCTCATCTCTCATTGACTTGTGCTTGATGGGTTCTTGGTCAACAAACTGAATGGAATTTTGAGAAACAATGGTGACATGCAAGCAAAGTGCCAAAAATAAAAGCATTTTATCTTCCTATAAATACAACTTCAACATTTCTAGTTCTGGAAGTCTAATTTAAAAATAATTCAGTGCTTTATTGTTTAATTCTCTTGTGCTGTTGATCTGGGAGACTTCAAAGCTACAACAAAAATAAGGTAATAAAAGCAGACAATGACTTTGGTAATGTATTGTGTATCATAAATATTTGTGTCTGACTGGTTTCATTTTAGCTGGCTGAGGAAATATAACTTGCTGAAGGCGGTTACCTTTGTTTGAAGCCAACTGAGACAGCACCAGCACTCAGTAATTACAGCCACACAGTTTCCAGGAGACTCCTTCTTCACCCGGCCTGTCGTCTCACGTCCCCATTTGTAACACTGTTCATTATATTCAACCTGCTGCCGTCACTCCAGAGCTTTCAAAAGGTGTTCTGTGGGCTATCGTGCTGCAGGACGCGGATAATGAAATAGTTAGACGTGACTTGTATTGTAATCGCCTCACCTAACTTTCATTTGGCTTGAAAAGTAGACTTAATAAAGGGAAGAGTGAAAGGCATTTTATGTTTTTAATAAGGAGTCTCATATGATATAACCTGCTGTTTTACATTGTGTGTCTCTTCTCATGGTTTTCTTTTGAGGCACCTGACAGAAGAAGAGCAGTGAATGTCTCTTAATCTTAAAGCTTTTTGAAAAACTGCCGTGGTAATCAACAGTACTGGTCAGTAATTTCCAACTGCAGTACATGACTTAAAGTTTTTATATCTACATCTTTGATTTTGAATGGGTAGTGACTTGTTTGCTGGTGAAGATAGTCCTCTTCATCCAAAACAAAGCCAAAATAGCTGCATACCCCAGAACAAAACATCTGTTTAATTCCTTATTAGAAAATTTATATTTAAAACCTGGTAAAAATCCCTCTACCCTTTCAGTGTCTCAAGTTGGACTGTGAAGGAGCTCGTGCTGCTCTGTCCCATGGCAGGACAGAGCCACACTCCACATAACATTTCTAGGAATTTCTAAACCTTTATGAATGAAGGCAAGATCAAACAATGACACCTGAGACCTGGGAGTGACATGAGCACTAAAAAATAGCTTCCTAATGTAAACTAGAGTTCTGTTGTAGTACTGTAACCTTTTTTTGACTGGACAGTCACTGCTAAAGGTGATCCATAGCAGAGTTCCGGGGAAGCTCTATCATTGCTGCTGCAGACCTGGATTGGCACATGCTCCACAGCACACGTGAGAGGTGGGATGTGGGTCTGATGGCAGGATAAATGGAAGGTGAGATGGAGAGGCAGCCTCTGTAGGAATTTTCAAATAGAAATCTGATTTCTGAAGTCATATGCATAATAGCAACAGCCCAGTTATGAGCAAGAAAAACCCTATCCCCCTAAATGGGCTGCTGTGCTTTCAGCGGAATAGGTTCAATAAATGCAAGCATGACTGATGTGGTTGCATGAAATGGGAGCTGGCTGAAAAATACCCGTCCCATTCTGTAAAAGGTCAAAATGCTGTTGGCCAATGGTCTAAAGCACTTTGTGGAGTGGGCAGCCGCTTACCTTCCCTTTTGATCAAGTATGTCTGTGATTCGGTGCACTCTATCTTCCAGTTCTGTTGCGACTTGTTCTAGATACAGAACCACAGATGCACTACCAAAAATACTACTTTCCAACTCTGACTGTTAAGTGATGGTATTAATTTTTCTGCTTGTCACGGCTAATATTAAAAAGTTGTGTTTCCTGTAAACTTCAGACGTGTATTTTGTGCCTTCTCCTACTTATCATTACCATAAACTCTGCCTAAAAATTGAAACTGATGGAGCACTCTGTTTGTAACGTTAGTTGTCTGAAGTAGATGGCAGTACTACTAACCACTGCCTAGTTTCAACAGTTCTTGACAGATTGGTTCAACTACTCATGGCAATATTTTGTTATGTAAATGTCTTTTCAGCTCTGCAAGAAGTATACAGGCAATGGCTGAATTTCAAGCCTGTTTACCTTTTGGAAAGATATGTGTATGGAAGACAAGTAACTTCATGGTCATGCAAGAAGATCTTGCCTTCATAGGTTTATAAATGCCCTGAGAAGGAACTGGAGACATGGCAATCTTAGACAAGAATTAGCCAAAAATATTCATTAAAAATAAATGTAAGAAATACTTTAGTTTATTGTGTAAGAGGAGGCCTTGAACAACAGCCTTGGTCATAGTATTTGGAACACACTGGTGTCTTCTAGCTCTCATCCAGTCCTTCCCCTTGAAAACCTATTGCCTGTCATCTTTTCCCCCTTGGTAGCCTCCAAGATTTCCTAAACTCCTTTCAGCTGCACTCACACCTGGCAAATCCCTAACCTCTTAAAATCCTCTGTTGCTCTTCTCTGCCACTTAGAACTTCTTCTGCAGCCCCAGCAAAACCAGATTGTCCCTTCCCTGCTGAAAAGCCTTGAGCTGGCTCAAAGCTAGTCCTTAGGAACTTGGTGGAGCTCAGCCATGCCTTGACAGGCCTTTGACCACTTCCACTTGCTTTGATCTCTTGTTCTCAGTATTGTGAATACCACCACTGCAGCAGGTAATGGTCTGTTTTCAATTCCCTTAGCCAGGCAGTGCTTGTGCAGTGTGAGCGGGAATGCTGCCTCACTGTGTTAAACAATCCAGCTATTTAAAGAAGTAGCTGGCCTTTTTTTTTTTTTTAGTACAGGAAACTGAGTCAAGTATGATTTGTTGTATTATGTACTGACTAGTGGGTGTTCTAATGCATCTTCTGTACAGCTAAAAATATTTTTGTTGAATACAGTTTCGAGAAAGATCTCTGCAGTGGGGAGTATTCAGTCCATTGAAGTCTGTGACACAAGTCTGGTTAAGTAAGACCAAGGTTCAATCACTAGCTTAGCAATCAGATGAAAATTAGCAGTAAAATGATCCAGATAATTTACAGGTTACTCTTTATACATGTTGCTAAAGCTTTACACTACTTAGGCCAGCTTGGTGAAGCTGTTACTCTACAGCTGTGATTGTCTGCTAGGTACCTCACAGCCAAAAGTTTTGCTGGGCCTTCCCATTGGTGATGGTCAACACCTCTGTGGTGTTGTGTTCAACCCTATGTTGAACAGGACAGAATGGTATCAGACTTAATCCTTGGTCTACAGTGAAATGACTTCCTGCTTCATACCCTGCACAGGAAGAGGGCTGGACACTGAAGTGGCCATATGTCACCCTCTTTCTGGTTTACTCTGAGGTCTGAGTTACTTATGGAAGGAGTAATATTCCTTGTAAGTGTCAGTCAGAACTCTTCATTTTAATAACGTGCCTGATTGAATTCAAACCTGACATTTTATATTGACACTGCACATGAACTGACATGTCATTATACACATGCTAACCTAGATTTATAAAATAATGAAATCATTGTGGTTTAAATCCCCACAAAATATTGACGGAAAAAGTGTTATATGCTTATGGGAGTAGCTCACTTGCTAATGTGTTTGCCATTTTTTACTGACCTTATTGTGAATGCAACCTTGCTGCAGGCTCCTGCAAATTGGAGCTCTGCTACAGTGTTTCTGTTAATACCTGCAGAACCACGTACTTGCTGCAAGAGCACTCTATTCTTCCTCCCTTGCTTCTGGAATACATTAGCCTAATAACCAAAATGACAGTCTAGAATAATACATCTTTATTTATTGATGTATTTCTTGGTTCTGCTCTGTGATAAGAGGCATAGTGATTTCATTCAGGCACTGTATGACATTGACAATTTCTCTCTATTTCAGTGTTCATCTACCTGAAGGAAAAACAGTCTGAATCAAGAAGAAAAATATTTTTCCTTTATTTGCTTATGTTAAAATAAACCTATGGTAAGGGAAGGTGGTGGGGTTGATGGTATGACATTACTTATCTCCCAGAAGTAAGAACTTAAAACTGGTAATAAATTTTCTTCATGGCAGATCCTCCACTGTAAAGTGTTTAAAAGTTGGAAAAGAAATGAAACAGCTGCATGGAATCATTGTCCAACTTGGAAAAAGAGCAACAAAGTGATCAACCTTTACTTGAGCTCTTTTAGCTTCAGTTATTCTTTGCATGTCTATTTTACTATAGTAGTTGGTAATTTTAGGCTGAGGAAATCTCTGTGAGTTTTACAGCGTTGAATTACTGTTTTATTGTTGTGGCAACACTTTTTTTTTCTATTAATTCACTGAAAGAGTCATACTAAAACTGTATCTGTAACGCTCAAAGTCTTGATTACACACTTAAATGGAAGATCACATTTTCAAAAGGGCCTGCATGCTCACAAATTTCCCCAGCTATTGACTTTGTTCTGTTTCCTCTTCCTCTGTACCTGAATGCTAGCTTGGCTCCCTCCTGGAGGGAGTTCCCTTTGTGTTGGGCACAGACAGCATGATGCTGGTGAATTGTGTGTACTGGGGCAAGGGGATGGGGAAGAGAGAGAAATGGCTGTGTGTGGAGAGATGACTTGTAGTTTTGCCCTGGATTTTCAAACTGTACATAATTTCTACATAGGAAATTTCTACTTTTGTGTTCCAGTACAACAAAGTGGCATGACAGTTAGAGAAATATCTAAGCAATTTTTGTAAATATAATTTGTTAGGCCTTTACATGAACAAAGAAGCAACAATTTAGCAGAAATATGCCACTGAGCATGTAAAGTCATGTTGTCCTGAAATTGTGTCAGAACAAGGTCTGTGAAGAAATACAGATGAGCCAATCAAAGTTGTCTTGGGCAGTTCGTACCAAGGTCATTAAAGCCAACCTCCAGATACAGTACAGAATTAATTTTCTAACATAGTAGGGACAGAAAGTAAGAGAGGAGCTGAAACTATGACATTTGTCTTTGACTTTAAAAAGGACACAGAAATTGAAGGAGAACAGTACTGAGGTGCTAAGGGAGGCACAGGTAGCTTGTAATGATCTTGTCGCTGGTATTCTGCAGTAATGTGCAGTTCTTCCCTTCCTGCAGAGATTTCTATTGATATTATCCATATCTATTCTGTTCTAATAAACCTCCTTGTAATTAGTTGGACTTGAGTTCATTTCTGAGATTCACTTTGGAAAGGAAAATAGAACTAGCTGTTCTCAAGTAAAATGAACTTCATATTCGACTGTAGAAAGGCTGAATTAGAATAAAAGTCCAATAATTTCAGATTTTGGGAAAAGATAGAGAATGTTAGACTTAGCTCTGATGAAGTAGGAGCAAATTAACTTGTCATTTCTCTGGGCTGGTGAATAGAAGTGTTGCAGTTCGTACAGAAGGGAGTGGTTTATGTTTCTATTAGAAAGAATAGAAAAATACAGTAGTGGGTTAGTAATGCATACCGAGTTCAGAAAAGTTAGAATATACACTGAAAGTTGAAAGTAAAAGGCATTGTGGTTCAATAAATCATTTATAAATAGCAGTGCAATAAAATAATGATATTTTAGAGACGAACTTGTCATGCATTTTGAAGAGGTAACTTTTAAAATAATTCAATAGTTTTCACATGAGTGATTGCTTTGGACTTGAAACCTAATAGATATTTTTTTTCCTTCCTTTTCAGAAATGTCAAAGGGAGACATATTATGAACAATAAAGGAAATAGCAAGATGGACTGTACTTCTCTAATTCTTTCTAGAATTATGTATAATTTTGCTAATGTTATTGTTCTCCACCTGCCCACCCACTCTTTTTATATATGTATGTGGATTAATGTGCTAAAATGGAAATTTAATTTAGAGCTAAGCAAACTATTTCCATGGAAATAATAACATTATTGGTATCCTTTGGTTTGGGAAGTGTTCCAGAAAATGCAGTCCATCAGTTTTTCATCAGTCTAGACGCAGGCCAGAAGTAATGATGATTTTTGCAAATTAGTGTAGTATTAATAGGAACCTTTGTACTTGGATTTTCACGATTTTGAGCAGCTGCAGCTTATGGGGAGGAGTATGTGTCTCTATATCTACATATGCACACACATGGGTACAAATTTCTTAAAATTAAAATTTTTACCTGTTGTTTTTATTAAAAGACAGTAGATGTTCATCAAACCTAAAATTTTATTTGAACAGCTTTAATCTACAAACCATTCAGCATCATTTGTAGTCTCAGCTGTTTACTCAAAGCAGCAGTGGCTCTATAAATGTATATAGTCCTGTACAAGACCAACGGCTTTTTTTTGACATTATTTGTAAGAAAAATTCTAAAATTAAACATTTGGAGAGTTAAGGATAAAGTAGTATCACACTTAAAAGATGCCTTCTGTTTCCATAGTGTTTTGTGCACATGCTGGGTTTCGCTGGTGGTGAAAATGGTGCTAGCAGAGCTGAGAAATGATACTGCATCTTGGCTAGAAGCATATTAGCGTTCAGTGTGGTTCTGCCTGGTTCTCTTGTGTACTTCCAAATAGCAAAACCAACATGGGAAATGTAAATGCTCCATAATCCAGTATAATTATTTGTACTTATTTATTGAGAAAAATATTCAAAATAGTATTTTGCTGTAAGTGCTGGCATTATATTGTCTACATTAACACATATAAAACTTATGGACTGAAGACCAAACTTTTTTTTAACATAAGAGAAAGTAAGGCATTTCCTTAAATGTCAGTGTGTATAAAAGACTATTTACAAAGCCTTTATAAATTAGTCATTACTGATGAGGCATATTCACATTACTGCTCAATTTGTTTACTCAAGAGACCAATTTATTTCACTACCTTGGTGCTAACTGTTTCCATTGACATTCAGGTCTGCTCTGACCAAGCAACTGTGACAAGTTGTTTATTGAACTGCAAATGGGCACTATCTGACTCCAAACAATGGCTTTATCTAATTATGAAGCCCCGTGCCTCATTTTAGTTTAGTGTTGCTGGTTATGCAAACAAGATTTTAATGTTATAGAAAAATTAATTTAAGTCTCAGTAAACCATATTACAGTGAAAGATATCCTGCATTGTGATTTTATATATTGGTAGCTCACATCTGAAGTAAACTGACTATAATGTTCTGACTGCATTTTGTTGGGCACTATGAATACCTGTGACAGAACAAAAGAGAGAAGCATCTTATAAGAACATGTAAAGGAGGTGGAATAAATGAACAAAATCACAGAATGTTAGGCGTTGGAAGGGACCTCCAGAGATCGACTCCAACCCCTCTGCCAGAGCAGGAATTGTACTTTAAATGAATCTGAAGTTAGCAAAATGAACTCTTAAAAATAGTATTGATAGAAGAAATGCAGGTGTACTTATGGAAAGGAATATTGGATACTCAACTTTCTGGCTTGTTAAGTAGTAGCAATAATTGAATAGACTCATTTCAAAAAAACTCTGCCATTCTCTCCATTGCTTTGTCAGAAGATAACTGAGTGCCATCAAAGCTTTTGTCTTCAACTGTCAGTAAGTCAACTTCTCTGAGAGCTTTAACCAATAATCACAGAATTCAGAGGGTTTACTTTCCCTTGTTGATGTATTTTATTTAGCGTTTTTTTTTTTTTTTTAATTCAGCAAAAGGAAACTACCCTAAACTTAATGAACAGTTTTCATGCCATGAAATGTATATGTATAAAGGGAAAGGAGGAGGAAAAAAAAAAAAAAAAGATTGGACTGTATTCATATATTAAAGAGCTGAAGAAGAGTAAAAAGTTAATGTTCTAGTAACATACGTGAAATGCTTGTGAGCAAGAACAAATCTTTCCAGTGAGAGCTTGCACAAACAGTGGTATTTGTAGAAAGAATTGCCTTGATTAATCTTTATCGCTGAAAAGTTTTCAGACTGCTTTTCGAGGCATTGCTTAATGATCTTGTATAATTGGTTTCATTCGTTAAATCCTTATTGGTAGTTTCACTGTGACTTTCTTATGAAATATGAAACTCTTTAAAATTTAATGGTGAATTAATATTAATTTAATAACATATTTTAATATTAAATCTATTAATATTTCATCTTCTACACTGCTATGCAGATTTTTGAAAAACATTGCAGTGTTTTCTGACGAACTATTCAGTAATACAAAGACTATTTAGAAATCTTTTTGCTCACGTGGTTCCTGTGCTGCCTGGGTCATTGGTTGTTTTTATTCAGCCTCTAGAGTGAATGCAAATGAAGTGTAGGACATGGAGAAGCTAAAGGAAGTTTACCAAGTGTGATAGAATCTGTAGTTTCCTTGTGCCTGGCTACAATATGCTTAGAAAGAGCCCTGCATGATTTTGCAAGTTAATCTCTGCAGCAGGGTTTGACTGGTATCAATCCTGGCATGCTTAGGCACCTGAGGGCTGTCACTGACAAGGGGCTGAGGGGACATGGACTGCCACTAGTTGGGTCTGAAAGAGTCAGTTGCACAGAGCAGATAAACCCAGAGACTTACTGAAGTAGACAGGCCTGTGCTGAAACAAGCTCCTCTCTTGATTGAATCCCTGTCTGTCACTTTAATCAGTCATCTCCCCTGTAAGGCACAGTCAGTGGAGAGGCAGCTGTGGGATGGCATGGGGTGGTGGCCTGGCCACCATGAGGTGGCCTCTGTGCTGCCCACATGGCTCTGGTGGCAGAGGTGGTGCCATGGCACAGCACTGGAGGTGTTTCACAGCCCAGATGTGGTCCAAGAGGTGACAGGTAGTGCTAAAGAAAGACTGTTTTTTCCAGGTGATCTGTGCCTTCTCCTCTGTTTTTAATACAGCATTATCCTTGCATCCTGATTGTGCTTTTTCACTAGCTGGAACTGTCTCCTGGACAAGATTTGGGCTGTAGAGGTTACGGATTTGTCCTGCTGCAAAAGATGTAGTCAGATATCTTGTTGGATTCCTTATCTTCACCATAAATAAATTTTTAAAAAGAAAAAAATATTTGCTCCACTGTAAGTTTGCTATGATACATACTGATTGTGTTGTATGCTATTAGCCAGAGCTGTATCCCTGATGTCAAGGTGCAGCTGCCTGGCTTGATGTCACAAAAAATGCACCCTCTTGGCTTAGAAGAAAGTAGATGAAACCAGTGTTACTTTATTTTATTTTAACAAAATTTAAATTTATTTTTACAGAAATGTGTAAGATGCTATGCTCATTCCACCAAGATACCAAAGGTTGAAGCAGTAGCAGAAATAAAAGTGGAAAAAAAACCATTAAGGAACAAAGACATTGACCCACCATCACAAAAGATAGCTGGCACTTGGTCATGGGCACAACACTCTGATGCTGCTTGTCTTTCTTGGTGAACGTCCCAGAGCACAGGGTCCTCTTGTCCCCAGGAGCTCATGGGGATAAAAAGGTAAGTACTGCAGAATTTTTTTTTTTTTTTTTTTTCTAGGAATATTGAGGGGACACTGTTGGGCAGATGCTCCTCCTTCCTGAAAACTGACCCCTGGGACTAGAGCCAGGCAAAGTAGCAGTTACATCAGGGAGTAGAGAAGGAGGAAGGGCAGAAGTAATTAGTTTACATCACTTCTTAATGGCATCTATGGGGCTGCTGTCTTCACCCTCCTCTGGCACCTGGATGAGGCTGTAGAAACTATTAGCAACTCTGTGTTGTGTCCTGTTCTCCACCAAAGCTACAGCTAATGGGTGGTACAGCCTGGAACAGGGGAGCTCTTGGGAAAATCAGATCTAGTCAAAAAATGGGAGGAGGAAATACTCTGAAAACCCAGCCCTGCCAGTATCTTCTCTGCCTATGTCCATTTGCTTCAGGCACAAAGCTCCTGTTTATCTAAGAGCTGTGATAAACTTTGGTACTCTTCTGTTCACTGTGAAGCTTGACCAGCTTGTGCCATTCTGGTACAAAATATTGTTCAGTTCCAATGTACTAGGCTGTGCTTCCCATCTTGTTGGGCAACACAACCTGGGGCCAAGGTATGGCCAGAATGACCTATATGTTGTCCTCTTTGCTTTGAATTGCTACAATTCCTTGTATCTATGAAGAGGCTTCATAGGGTACCAAATACTGCTGCTGTTTTCTCCCATTGCCTGAGCAATGCTAGTAAGCAACATGTGCCCATTGCCACATCAGGTCTCTGGGATTCTAAGGAGCCTAGAGAGTGGCAGTAGAGGATGAGCTTGGTTCAGATTTCACTGGCAATGAAAGCCATGCTAGAAATTCAGCTGAGGGACAGTCCTTGAGTCTTCAGTGACTCAAACAAGCGACAGTCAGATCTGGATTGCAGCAAGGTATCTAAACAGGTGTAAATGCTAAGAGGAAGAGCAGAATCCCATGAGAATGTTTGGGTAAGAGCTGGGACAAACATGTTCCCTGAGCTACTGCTGCTCTGCCTTGTTTCAGAAGCACGTTTGCTGTGGAAGGGGTAGGTGAGAAGAGTACAGCTGTCTGTAGGGGCAAGCTCAAGGTGTGCAGTAAGGAATGCCCTGTGGGCATGAACAGGGCAGGACTGTGGGTGACTGTCCCCAAGAGCTGAGACTACAGCCTCACTGCAGTGAGTTGACCATTATAGCAGGATGAATTAGAAGGTCACATCTAGCAGATTTCACTGAAACAGTGATCATTCCTCAAGAGCTCATGATGTTACAGAATTGCCAGAGGGGACTTGAGCAAAGGGGGAGGTGGTGGAAATTGATATTTGGATCAGGAAAAAAAATACAATTAGGGTAGGAAATATGAAAATGCACTGACAAAGTTATGCAAATACATACATGTATATATATTTACACTTGTATTATTTGACATCTGAAAATTGTTTGGGATTTCTTATAGGCGTGATGACATTTTAGATTCTGAGCTGGCAGCAGGGCTGAAACTTGTTTTATACAGCTAATACTAGAGTAAATCCCATTGAAGGTGATGGGTATGATGGTGAAGATAACTAACCTTGCGTAATGCTTAAGTGTGAAAGACAATTCTGCAGGGCTGAGGAAGCACCGGCCACCTGAAAGGCTGCCAAGCTGTTGAGCTGTGCAGTGTTAGGTTTCATTGGGCTGAATGCAAATGCAGGAAGTTGGAGAGTTTCTTCAGATCCCCACGTCTGTGTTTGATCAGCCTGTTTGTGACAGAGAGGCCACAAGGCTAGAAAGAGGGAGAGTAACTCTCAGTGAGTGTCTAGCAAGAGAGGGGGTGGTGATAGAAAGTTGGTTTGGAAGAGGCTCATAATGACAAGAAGGGGAAAGAGATGGGCTCTGCCTGATGCCTTCTGTGCTCAGAAAGCAGGGCAGTGTCTGTGCTCATGGGAAGATAGCTGCAGCAATGAAATACAGACCTTTGGTTTTCTCTCAGCGGAAGCAGCACACAACAGGCCAGTACTGGATGGCAGCTCTAGATGAAATACTGGTTTAGGGTTGGTGTCAAAATGGGTGTTTTTTTTTATCCTTATTTATTCTAGCTCTCCCATCTCTACTGTCTCTCTTGCCAGATGGAACTGTTGCTGTAAATACATATCTGAATTCTGTAACAACATGATGAAGCAGTAATCAAGCAGTGAATGCTGATATAGTAAGGAATATTCTAAGTAAAGTTTTTTTTTTTTTTGTCTTCTTTTGGTCAAGTTTGGAAATGTCAGTTTTCCATTCTCTGTACTTTACATTCAGAAATCAAAACCTATAGGGATACACAGACATAATAAAAAATAGTTAAAATTCGTACAAAATAGCTTTGACCCAAGAAGCCCCCAAACTGCAGCAGGCAGAGATGCTTATCAGAAGCAGAGGTAGTCTGTTGAGTCATACAAGCACCATAAAGTTAGCTAAGGCACTAATGAAGTATGGTCATTTTAAAAGAACTCGTGCTTCATCTTGGCAAGATGCCCATAAGAAGAAGAGAGAGATCTGTCAGTCTTGCAGACTGCAGTAATTAAGGTTTAAAATACTTCCTGGTCTAAAACAAGCGTAGTTCAGACAGAGCTAACTGTTTAAACAATGTCCCTTATGAACTGATGTTGCTCTCTTTATTTCAGATTGATATGTCTTAGCTTTTTTCCTGGTGTTTTTTTTTTTTTTTTTTTTTTTTTTGTTATTGGCTTATGTGCAAAGTATACAGAAACCAAGAACTTAGGAAGTACCTACAAACATTCTTATAGAAGCTAAGAAGCTAGAAAACAATTATGTGTAGTAGCCAGAACATTCTGTGTGTAGGTAGTATAGAAAGTAGAAAATTAAATGTACCTCAAAACAGTTAGGAAAAGAGGTTATTTGTCTGAAGGTTTTGTTCTTTTCTGTCTGTGAACATGTGGTTTTATTCATGTTAATTAGATCCAAGTATCTTCAGGATTTAAAATTTATTTCCAAATCTTGCATCTCGGCTCACATCTAAACCTGCAAGTCCTGGAGGAGAGGCATCTCCATCCATGCTTCAGTTAAATTGCTTTAAGATGTTTATTAGTGAGTAAATACAAAAGGAAAGGTCAAGCTGATTGCACATGCCTCAGATTTAAATAGGATGAACACACTTGAAGGTATGTGTGATCTCCCAGTATAGTTTTGGGCAATGTGTTATCTTGTTAGATCCCTCAACTTACACAATCTGTTTTCCATTCAGAACAGTCAGTTGAGTTTTAAGGATGTGAGGTATTCAGGGGCCCAAGATCATGAATCTTTTTGTAGTGCCCTGTTATTCTGTGTTATATTTCTGGTGTAATCCAATACTTGTCTCAGAAAAGTCTGCCCTCTGGCACAGTCGTTCCACTGTCATAAGAGTTTAGTTTTCTGTGATCTCAGTGGTATTTAACAATAAGGTCTGAACTGCATGTTTAGCACAAGCTGTGGGAACATGGATGTCAAGTCCATTAATCATGGATAAAAAATAAAAATCTCCAGACTGGACTGTCAGCCAAGGATTAGCTGTGCCCCTACTGCAAAACCTATTCAAACAACCCACTGCTTAGGTCAAGTTGTCCTTCTGCCCTGAGATTTTTTTTTAGCAGAAACTAGTAGTTAAAGCTATAATCCTTATAGTACTTGAGGCTGTGTATAGATATGTGGCTGGAAGACCATCGCCTACTCCTGTGTAGTGTTTGCTTCACCGATGTCAGGCTGACACAATTGCATAAAATTGATACAAAATGGCATGTTCTGAGAAGCAGATGAATGCATGAGCTGGGAGTGTTTCAGCAGCACTTCCATAGCAGCTCAGCAATTCATTTTCAGTCTGACTTTATTTAGAAGGTAAATATTAGCTGTATCTATTTATTAAAAGGTCAATAAGAGCAAATTAATAGCATGTTTTCTAAATATTCTCATATATTGGAAAGATAATTTTTTTTTTTTTTGCAATGATGATATGACTTGATATAAACGTGCCCGAGGGGCACACAAGAAATTGAGCGCATGCTACAGAAATTTTGACCGGTTTTGCTGCCTTTGTTTGGCTAATGAAAACAAACAGTGCTTCTTTTGGTGGTAGCTGGTGAACTATCTCTGTCTTCTGAATGACATTGTGCTGATGATTTGTGGTGGAGGAGTTGGGGTGACTTTTGTTTTTATCTGGTTAAAGAGGATGCAGAGGTGTCTTGCAATCCTCTGTTGTGGGAGAAACTTTTATTTTCCTCTGTTGCAGCTCTCAATCAATGTGACTGTTCTGCATGGTTAACAATATAGTTCCAGAATCCTATTACTATGCAAAGTAATTTCAAATTATTTCACAAATAAATTGCTCAGACTCTGTTGGATTTCCTGACTTTCTGGAGTTATCTTGAATTCTCAGAACCATTTGGCCCCATTCATTTTCATTTGCAGAATTATCTGTAATATGGAAATCAGTGTTAATTATTTCTCTAGCCACTATGGTCATCACTAGCCAAAACAGACTTTTTAAACCTGTGTCTTATTAGCAATTCTGATACAGAGTAACTCCTTCAGCATGGTGCTGTGATCTGTGTCTCTGGCACCTTCACTGGTTGTCTTACTTCAAACTGTTCAGAAGGTCAGGGGGAAGGCAGAGCTGAGTTGGGATATTCTCACTCCAGAGTTAGATGCAGTAACATACTCTTAGTGGCTGGCATCTGCCTGGGCTTCCAGGGGCTTCTCAAGGTGGTTGCCTTAAACCATATGGTGTTAGTTACTTTGCATCCAGGCCTGGCAGATTCTGTCACCTTCACCGGCTGCAAAGAGTAGCTGGAGCCAGTTCCAACAAGCTCTGTAGGTGTTTAATCTTGCTGGCTCAGGAACTGGCTTTGGACCGGGGTGTCAGGTAAGGGATGTGAGAGACAGATCCAAGTAGTAGCTTTCTGTACTGGCTTTTGGAAGCATGCTGAGAAGGGCTTTTGTTCACATTCGTTCTCTTGGTATGAAGTATTTTTAAGGTGCACTCTTAATTTTGTAGTTTGACACATTAAGATATATATTTAAAATTTGATTATACACTTATTAAAAGGTTGAGGCAGTGTGTGAAAATGTAAAATGAGGATTGAAATTAAATATCAAACTAGGATTTGCTTTGCTGTCTGCAAAATTTGGTACACCTAGAATATGGCTTTAAAATGCATAGCAGTCTTAATGAAATCTTGACACACCTGTATTTCTGAGGCTCTGGAGAAAAGAAATAAATTTTCATTTTTGTTAGATAATGAATAATAGGCCAAGCAGAGCAAATCCTGAAATTTGATATTTTTTGAAGGAATCATACATATATATAAAGAGTAAAATGATGACAATGGAACTTGTTTATTAAACTAATGTAGTGATTTTATCACTTCATTCGTAGTATCTTAGTACCTGATATTAGCCTTGTATGGTTGCCATGGTAACTGAACACACTGTTCCTTTCATTTGGCCTTAAGTTCAAGCCCTGCTGTTGCAGTAGAAATGCCAAGAACACCTCCACTTTTATTAAAAACAAAACTATCAAATTCATGCAAAGAGAAAAACAGGTGAAAAGAAAGGACAGTCTGACACTGCCTTGTGAAACTAAGAGGGAGAAGAGCCTGCTTTCAACTAGAGGACCAAGAAGGAAACAACTGTTAGGATACCTGTGTTCATACTGTGTTCTGTCCTTAAATTCAGCTGTGTCTAGATTGATTTCCTCCATACTCATTATATTTACTCTTTACTGTAGAAGTGGCTACCCTTTAAAAATGTGCACTTATTTATTTGCTTTGAGAATCTATTGGACCTGCTCTCAGACGAGCAGTGTTCACCTGCTCAGTTCTACATACTGACCGACTCTCAAGGCAAGAAATGGTTGAAGAGGTCAGAGGTGGTTGAAACTATGGTCTGGCCAAAGGAGAACTCCTGCTGGCTGATGTTTGGGGACTTCTGTGTTTTTTCTTGTCTAACTTGGTCACCCCACATGGCATGGGGGTCAATGACTCTTTTTAAGGCTATGATCCACATCCGAATGGAGTCCTTTTCTGTCTTGGATGAAGCCTTGTGTTGCTGAAGGACATGCCCTTCCCTGAGACCAGCTAGTGGGGTGGGCTTGAGTAGCTCCTAGAGTGATGGAGTGGGATGGGGACAGGTGTGGGGCAGGCGGACAGCAGAGGCAGTCCTAAAGAGAGACCAGGAGACCATCTGAGGTTGTGGTGGATAACATGAAGGGGAATTTTCCCAAGGATTCAGTGGTGACTGGGCTGAATTTACTGCAAACTGGGAAGTGACTGGAGACTTCAGAGTGCTGTGGCTGATTACTTTTCAAATGTCAATTTTTAGAGGTGGCTTTGTTCTGATTCTAACTTCAGGTTAGTGACAAAGCTTGTTTCTCAGAACTGGGACAGACTGTTTCTAAAGGCCAGATTACTAGTGACATAGCTGGCTGTCATTTATTAATGTTTCCTGAAGTTTGCTCTAGTAAGAAAAGATGTGAAGGAACGGAATTTTTTTTCTTTGAGTGAAAATTAAGAGAGAGGGTAAAAGCAAAGATATCTGGGCATCAGCTAAAGAATGACAATGAATGGTGCTGCTAGTAACAGGCGTAAAAAGGAACAAGATAAAGGTTTGTGAGTACATAGGAAATTAGAAAATGGCTAAAAAAAAAAATAAAGTTCAATTCTGCTACCTAATGGGAAAGAGAACAAATAATGCTTGACAAGGAAAATGATGGAATACTTAATTGTTACTGGGCTTCAATTTTGCTAAAAGAGATAATAGTTATAGGCTGTTTAATGCAATAAATCAATGAGAAGGAAAGATGAGAAGGTAGGAAAGACCATCTCAAAGGATACTCTGAAAATCAGTTTGTTCAGATCAGTGGACTTTGAAAACATATGTTGTGCTGAAGAAAGCAGCAATACTGTTGCAATCTTTGGAGGGATTATGGATGCAAAATAAATTTATGATCCAGTGGAAAGAGGAAAACATATATGCCTTTCTGTCTTTGCCTTTGTGTGCTGTGCTGCTTTCAGTTTGTCATTTTTGCAACTTCAAGGGAGATGTCCACTTCATAAATCCTCAGTGATCTAAACCAGTCTAGATTTGCAAGAAACTACTGAAATATCAGTATATAACCTCAAACTTTCCATTTGAGAACCATGAGAATGGCATTAAAAAAAAAAAACAAAGCTTGACTTTTTTTAAGCTTAAAATTATGATCTTGGTACTGTATGCAGCATGGGTGGTTGTGCTGCCTGCCTGTCCAGAGACTCTGCTTTGCCCACCCATGCAACAGCTGCTCTGTTTTTCATTATTTATTGCTGCTTGAACCTCTGTGTTGCTGTCCTCGTTACAACGCTTGCCATACATCTGTACAAGCTTCATGACATAATATTGCCCATGTTGGTGACTCTTTGGCTAAATCAAGATGAGTGGCTGGTTGTGTCTTTAGTGTTGATGAACAGGACTGCGGGAGCTCCTTTCAGCCATGTAATATC
Source organism: Merops nubicus (assembly GCF_000691845.1). NCBI lineage: Eukaryota > Metazoa > Chordata > Aves > Coraciiformes > Meropidae > Merops > Merops nubicus. Next base: position 25,660 of record NW_008620780.1, on the reverse strand, counting down.
ATCCTAACCTGGGATTCTGGCTGTTGACTGAGGACTGTCTCAAGATTAGAAGAAATACGGGTGAACTTAAGCAGTCTGTGTAGCAGTCTGTGTGCGGTGGTCATTTGAGGTTGGTATAAAATTCTTCTAATATCCAAAAAATTTTATCAGGGTTGGGCACAGAGCAAACACGAGTTTGAATGCTAAACCTTTCATTCATGAGAACGCTAATGCGGGGTTGCACTAGAAGCTGGGAAGGGCGTGTGGGGGGCAGCACAGGCTCAGCTGATCCATAAGGGCTGGCAAGACAGGAGCTGAGGATAAGCATGACAGGAACATCTGGAATGGTACGCAACCTTCAATGTGCTCACACAGCGTATGGGGCTAGCCCAGGGTAGTGACTGGGGTCAGACACACAGCAGTGTTTGCCAAGCAAGTCCACAGTGATGAACCCAGGCTCTTGTCCAGAAGAGATATACCCTATGGTAATGAAGAAAGGTAATCTAGGTGAGCTTTCAAGGTCTTTGACTGCCCTAAAGATTTAGTGGTTCAATTTTTCTACTGCTGTAGACTACAAGCATGGATCCCCTGTGGGTATGTGGTTGTTTTCTTTGTGGTGTTTTTTTCCCCAACCTTTTTGAGATTTACAATTGTGTTGGAGTATAATCAAAAGCCAAGAGTTACTAGTTCGTTACATATTCTGAGAACAAAATGACAGGGAGAATTCTGTGTTCCTGGAGAATTATCATTGCCTTCAAAGTGTAAAATGTGAATACAAATGAGCTTGCAAATAACTTTCTAACATCAGTAACTTAAAGTTGAAGAAAATATGGACAAATTATAAATAAACTAATAGTTAGCATTCTTCTGGACACAAATGATGTTGTGTGAATGCTGGTCTTATGGGAAAGAGATGAAAAAAGTGAACAAACAAAGAAACAAAAAAATCCCCACAAGAAGTACGAGCACATGAAAGTAATTCTATGTTGTTCTAATGGTAGATCAGCTTAGGCTAATTTGCCATGCTGTGTGCCCTTTGGTAAAGCCAAAATATCCCAATGAAGAAAGTCTTCCTTTCTGTTAGTATTGTGGCCATGATACAAGCTTGTATTTTATTTTACAGTAGCAAAGAAAAGAGAGTACAACGCGAACACCAGTGTCAAACAAAAAGGCTTTGCCCAAGGTTGGATTCTTCTAATATTTATTTTAATGATGCTCAACTCATCTCTTTCACTGCAAGAGAGCCACAGATCTCATCCAATTAGTTGTACTTGCTTAACCCCTTCCAAACTGGATGAACATTCATTATTAGAATGCAGCTTCTGGTCCTTGGTGTGTAGCTTTGAGCTTGTGGGATTTTGGGGTTGAAACCTATGGATGACCCCGGGTATGCAGTGTGCGGTCAAGTATAGAGAAACTCTTTTTTTTTTTTTTCTTCAAATAAGGTACAGTGGAAAAAAGCCAAGTCAAAAGAGATCTCTCCTTTCTCCTTCAGCTCCCTTGTGTTTGTTTCACAGCTCTGGAGTCTGGCTTAACCCTGTTGCTCTTTCAGAAGTGCCTTAAAGTGTTGGCTTGGATACAGTACAGGCGTGACCCTGCAGATCTCCAAACTGCCAAAATCAGCAGTTTCAAAATTGTGGTCTGCCCATCACAGCCTGGATATAATTGTGAAAGATCTCCCCTCAAAATGCTTGACAAGCTATTATTTTTAGGATAGTTTAGTGAAGGTTGTGAGTGTCCTACTTCTTACTTTCCAAAGTTTAAGTAAATGCTGTTTAGCCGAAGTTGTGTAATGATCTTAAATCTTCCTTTGAAGAAGGGTTTGTGTTAGGAACTCAAGGTAATTTTTAAGTCCTGAACTTGTAATCTAAAGTAATCTTTGGTTCTTGATTGAAGAAAGGTAACTTTGAAATAGATAATTAAGATATAGCTGGCCCTGAACAAAAAGTTAAGCTGCTTAATAATATTGTTTGTATTATTAGATAAGCTTTTAAACTTTGTTAAGATGAATAATTTAGAATGCATATCTCTTGCTCTTCGTGACTTGGTCTATTAGAAGGTGAAGTTTTCCTTCTTTTTTTTTTCTTAATGCTGGATTTCTGCAGTATTTAGTGATGCTACATGGCTGCTACATGAAGTATTTAGTACCATGCTACATGGCTGCCAGGACTAATGCATCATTAATTCCTTCTTCATTTTTTGGATGCTTTTTGATAGAGAATATTTCAAAGTTCTTCCAAAATGGTATTGCCAGTAGAGAAAGTAATTGTTTTTATAGGAAAAAAAACCCCTGCTTTCCACTTAGCTTAGAAATTTTTTGTTTGTTTGTTAATGTCAGTATTTCGGATGAAATGAATCTCAGGAGTGTAATTTTTAGGCTGGTTCCAGCTAAGATTTCTAATGCCCCCAGTTGCACCTCTGTAAAGATGACAGAGAAGCCTGTGACATCTGATAATAGCACTCCCTTCTAAAAAGACTATGCAAGGACATTAGAATATTGTCAAATTCCATAGGCGTAAAAAAGGCATGTTTGTCAAGATATAGTTCATATTATCCATTTATTCTTCTTAAACATAATCCGGATAATAGCATGTTATGCTTCAGTATGTCTTTAAGTGAACTACATTGAAGGTACACTCCTCTGTGATTCAGAGTGACTCACGTGTGTTCTTCCAGTTGCAACTAGCAGAAGAGCTGTAGAAGAATTGCATGAACTATTTAAGGATAACTTGCCTTGTTAAATGAGAACTGAAAATTCAGACTTGTTCATTCTTAATTTGATTCTTTCAAGGTGTTTGTAGGAAGGGCATATTGAGTGCAGTTTTTCATGACTTTGCTGTGAAATGGGGAAAACTTCTCTATTTCAACCCAGCTATGACTCTAGTTTCCTGTATTAGCTTAAAAGTAAATTAAGTCTTGGTGCTGTGGTACTTGTACTTGGTATAAATAAATTCTAGAGTGATCAGTGAATGTTTTGCAGAGTGCCAGTGTTTTACAGAGGTCTAGCGTTTATGGTGAAAGTCAATTATTCATTACAATGACCTTTTACATCTTTTAATTCTTTTTCATTTATGCAATGTGAACTAGTGACAGACTCTAGACTCTTCAACATAGTATGGGCAGACCACGTGTACTGGCAGTGATCTTGAGCTGTTCTCTTGGCTCCTTGGAGCAGCTTCAGTGCCTTTCTTAGGGAGGTGTGAGGCATGATTACCAGAACCATGTTGGTTTTTCCATTTTGTTTTCATCCAGTTACCTGATTGCTCAATGGCCTGACAGTATATCGGGTGATGGACTGCAATTGATAATCCTCCACCGGGGATGTGCCAGGTTGTATACCTCAGTGTTTGGAATTTTTATTTTTCAGAATGTGTCTGGTGTTAGCAATGGGTCTCTGGCATGAGGAGTCTGGCTGGTAGAGCAGTGTGCTCGGATTCAGAGGAACTCTGCTCAGGTTCTGGCTTTTTCATAGATATTCTATTTTTATTTTTGTTGTTGTGTCTGTTTCTGTTGATGTGGTGACTACGAGGTATTTTTGTTGTTGTGTCTGTTTCTGTTGATGTGGTGACTACGTTTTTTTTTTTTTTAAACCCAAAGAAAGCTGTACTGTTAAATCCTGATGATTGTGGGACAAATTAAAGTCTTACTACTTTAGCTAGTGGGAGTACAAATTGTTCTTCAGCTTCTCATCTGCTTATCTTTGCAGAACAGCCAGTGTGAAAGACAAAGTCTCTGTGTGTATCTTCTTCATGCTGAAACCTTAATGTTTTTATACCTTTTAAAGTTTACTATTGTTTTGTTTTCATTTGAGACCGTAGCTCTATGCATTGGATAATATCTAACAGTGTACTGATGGGGATAAAGGCTCAGGCTGAGGTAGCGTGGTGCCCCTACCCATAACTAGGTCCCCATCCTGCTGCCCTCTAGTTCTGCAGGCTCTATCATGGCCCATGCCTTCCTGGCTTCAGGCTGTATCTGGTAGGGCACAGTCTCAGGGTGTAAGCCACTCCTTGTAATGTAATTATGGCAAGAAAGGGAAAGTCTGCAGGGGTGGGCACCTCTGACTGTACCCTGGATCATGGGTTGGGTGCCTCTCTGTCCAACTCCCAAACCACATGAGAAGCAGCACACCTGCAGGAGCCTTTTGAAAAGGGAGAAAGTAGGGATTTAATTGGGGAGGGTGATCCCTGCTACAGCTCTTTATTATCAGTAGCCATTGTGCTACTGCCCTAAAAATAACAAGTAATAGGTTGGTGCTGTAGCAATGGCACCACAGCTGGTGGGTAGCATATTGGACAGGAGTTTCTCAACTCTATTGTTCATCTTTTCATTGAAATGTGCTTATTAAGGAATATATTGCAATTTTATTTCAGCATTGAAGATCCTCTTAAATTCTAGAGAAGCTACTGTGAGTTGTGCCAGGAACTTTAGTGTAGCTGTTAAGTTGGTGGCAGCTGTCAGCCTCACAGTTTGGGAACTTTTTTGATGGAGTACAAACCTTGAAAGCATTCTGTGTGCACAGCTCAAAATATTAACTCTGCTCCTAGGAAAGCGTAGATAAGGATGGTGAAGTTGCCAGCTGTCATTTTATTTCGGTATTTATTTATTTATAAAGTTACCCTATTGTAATCACACAAGTGTAGTGGTGGGTGGAATGGTGGCTCATTTTTAGCTGCTGATTGGTGTCAGGGCTGCATCTGGAGTTTTAAAATAGTTTGCCTGGTGCTGATGGAAAGATTTTTACCCATCACAACGATCTGACATACTTTTAAACATGGCTTGTATTTTCTGTCATGTCACATCTGTGAGAACAGATCTTAGGTTATTGTATTACAATTAAGCAGGTGCACTGCGGCCATTAGATTACCTTTTTGAGGTCTACCATGGGCTTGATATGGAATTTTGCTCATAAGACTAATAGAAATCAATGCTTTCATTATTACCAACACCATTTGAATTTTCTGTGTCTCAGAATTCTCACCTTGAGACTTTTGGTAATAAAAATTAGAGGAAATTAAGGAAATACAAAAATAACATTATAATGGTAGAGGAATTTTAAAAGCCTCCATTCTGAAGGAAATGAGGCTTGTGTGACTGCACTGTTAGCACATCTTAATAACTTCTGAGATTGCTGGCTGACTTGGCAAAATTGGACAGGTGGAGAGAGATCTTAAAGTTTTTGAGCTTCTAGAAGTTTTGTAAGAGTCTGGAGAGAAAAGAGGGAGATAGATTTGTACCTCAGCTGTGGAAAGAGCTACAGAGTGAGTTCACTTATGTGATTAGAGCTCAGAGAATTGGCAGAAAGGAGCTCTGCTAAGACTACAGCTAGACAAGTTTTCTCCTGATCTCTCTCTCTCATTTCATGTTTCAGGGATTTTTCCAGCTTGAAGGAAGGAGCAGGAGGGAAGCAGGTTGTGTGGGGCAAAAATGTCCACTAAGGGGTAGAAAATGCCATGAGCCAATCCCAAACACAGGAACATGATGCTGAACTTCTTAGCATCAGTATTGACTGATGCCTTGCCTATCATACCAGTTTTGGTATGATTTTGAGCCTATGTGATTTTTTTTCTTCACCCCCTGGCTCATTCACAGTGGGTCACATTGGACTGGTTTGAGAAAATGCCTCTTCTGCTGCATGGGTCTGTGCTGTCCACCCTGTCACTGCTTCATCACTGAGCTACCTGAAAGTGCCAGATTCAACTGCAAGGGCTGGATGAGAAAGTTCAGCTTTCCACTTCTGTATGAAAACCTATCAGGTAGTTTATTATCCTTAATTTTCCTCTCCTGCTTGCTGTTATTAAAATAGGAATCATGAAACAACTACCACAGTGTATTTCGTAAGTCTCGGCTCCTTAATAGATCCCACATGTAATTTTGATGCACTTCCTCTCGGGTCTGGCAACTATAAAACAACTGCTATGGCTTTCACTGTGGCAGCTTTTCTGCAGAATCTGTTTCATAAAATGGCCCGTTAAAGGTCTTCAAATATTTCCTTATTGTTGCAGGCTTCCAAGGTAGCACCCTGAATGGCTTATTATACTTCTGCTCTTTTTTATGCTCCTTAAAGAGTGTGGGTTTTTTATTAGGTCTTATTCCTCAAGGACAGGCTCGCTGTACTACGCTTGTTAAAATTTTAATAGACTTTCCTGTCACTTGGTCTTGTACATGGTCCATGGAACTTCAGGAATCTCTCAGACTTAATGTTATTTAAAAAGTGCCTCCTGCTTCTTCACTAATTAATTGCAATCAGAAAGGCTAGTTGGTGGACACATGGTGTCGCAGCTTCTGTGAAATACTGCCTGATGGCTATAAACATTGCCATATGTTCTCTGTGAAATATTGCCATAATCACCGGCAACAGCAACAGCTGAGAGGCGATAAAGGATTGGTTCTTGTTTCCTTTTTTGCTTAACTTTCAAAATATGTGAAACACTTCCTGCTCACCTTAGTGTTGTGGGTTTTTTTTTAGTTGCTGCTACCTATAGTGGGCTTACTTTCTTCTAAAACTTTATTTCAATAACTTTTATCTTTTGTGTTACAGCTGTCAGCAGTTGCTTTGTGTACCATGTCCATTTGCTAAAATGACAAAGTAGGCAGGTAAAGGGAAGGGTTTTCCTCCAAATTAAACAGATAATTTTGTTATAAAGCTAAATAGTTCAGAAATTAATTATTCTCAAAAGCTTGACAGTCAATGAACTAAAATTTTGCATCTAATGAGAGTTTCTGTTCTTCACTCTAACCTATGTAGAAGGATAATTTTGGGGGGTGAGCTATTTGCAAACACTTGATTGTGAAAAGTCCTCAAAGGTGTGATCTTAATTAAAATTAGATTTTTTCCAGCCTTCCATCGTTGAAGGGTTGAGTGTTGCAATTTGTGGTAACATCCAACAGTGTTAGTACCTAACGTTATTCCCTCTGCTGATACAACTTTATTACACTATAGCAGTAGCCTAATAACAAACATCATCTTTCAGTAAAACAGTGTATCTCAGATTGTTCATCAGCATTTCTAAAAAGCTTTCCTTTATATGTTTTGCCGGTGATATTAAGTTTTTAACGCTTTGGCCTCTATTATAAAGGAGACCATTCATTTGAAGCAGCAATCCTCCAATTACTTCAACGCAGCTAGAAGCCTCAAAAGAGTGCTTCCACAATAAGTGTGATTCAATAAGAGAAAGGTAGTGCATTAAGCATGTAAAGTGTTTTTGTGTCTCTGGTTAGAAGCGTAGGGCTCTCATGGAGGTAAGAAAACAGGATTGATTCTGCTCCTTTTATTAGAATTGGTTTCTTATAAGCACTGCTTTTCTGTCTCAAATTACTAATTCTAATAGCGTACTTGATAGCTCTGAGAAAAATTTTGTTTTATTAAAGCAACAAATGGTTTTAGATGCCCCTCTATAGTCTGGGAGTTGTGGGCTATAGAAACAAGTTCTGTCTTACATGCACAGCTCAGGCTATTAAACTGTACACAGATGATTGATCTCTTTAATAAAACTCTGTTCTTTAGTGAAAGAGTGATAAACAAATGTACTTGTTTTGTCCAGTGTTTTGGAGATTATGGTAACATGAGGACATCAAGAATGCCATTTTAATGAATAAGGTAGATGAAACACATCAATTTGAACTTCATTTTAAGAATGTCTGGAAACCAATATACTTTAAGTTAATTTGATTCATGCTTTTCATTCGTTTGTAACACCACGTGCATTTTAACAGAAAACGTTTCATACTTAAGCAAGAAAAAGATCTGGCAGATAGAACATTCTGGCACTTTCTGCATGAGGATTGAGCAGGTGAGGAGCAGCAGTAGCTTTGTGAATCTGCTGTCCTGTGGCTGGTTGTTGGTCTGGCCCCTGCCGTGTTTTGAAGGACAGGTGACATGAGCATGCCCAAGGGGGCTGGCTGTGGAGCCGTGCGGTGTGAGGGATAGCTAGAGAGCTGCTTTGAAAATGCAGGGCTATACAGATTGCTACGGTCCTAATGCCAAAAATTCTCTGCAGTACATCTATAGAGTCTGATTGTTCATTTGGCTGTCAGGAATAGCTCTGCTGATGTCAATAGCTACACTGATTTTTTTTTTTTTTTTTTTTTTTTTAAGACAAGTGAGAGGGGGGGGAATCAAGCCCTTATTTCTTTTGCTATCCACTAAAAAGCATTCTTTCCATGGCAACCCCCGTTTCCATGGTACATGCTGTATTGCCCTTCATAGAAGCTTTATTAAGACACACACCCACACACACATGCTGTCATGTGAATGTGGTTGCATTTTATAGTACTCTAAAGAAAAACTACAGTGAATTGTCTTTTTTTTTTTTTTTAAAGTTGTAGTGCTTTTTTCATTATACAATATGATGAAGGATTATTGGTGCCACTGCTTGGCAGTGTCAAGGGAATGCAATAAAACACAGTTCCTTCTCCTGTTAGAAGGATATTCTCCAAACTGCTGTATTTACCAGTACATTAAGATCATTGTGTTCTAAATGCTTTGGATATAAGTTAGCATACAAAGTAACCAAATGTCACGGACTCCTTTTATAACTTTAGCTATATATAATAAAGGCTTTCTACAGCTTCAGTGTGGAAATATATAATAAAGATGTTAGAAAATTCACAGGCCTATCTTCCAGTCTAAAAAGGAAAAGTGAACACACAAATTTGTGGCTTCCTCTCCATGACCTATTGGGAGCTACTTTGAGTGTTTAAAGCTAGTTAAATTTACAAAAGGAAGACTCTGTACCTTCATTATATATTTTTTTTTTTTTTACTATTAAGATGCAGTTGTAAAACTACTAAAAGCTATATCATTACATTTACATTGAGAAAGCTCATGATAATCGCCCTTTCAGACTCTTCTTCCTACTGTCATAATGAGCTGTAAATGTCTCTGATACAAAATGCAGTATCAGCATTTTTCCAGAAGGCTGATGCCTCTTGGAAGTGTGTGTTAAGGTGACGCATACGGCAACGTATCAAAAAAAAACTCACTCTGAGTTTTGGAGAGCTGCTGCATGTGCTGTAGTTGTCTGAACTGCAGTTTGACGAGGCTCTGCAGCTACATTTTTGAATCTGTTTAGAGTCTGCCTTTCAACTATTCTGTTCCATGCCTAATTAGATCTGCGGAAAGTGGAGTAATCCTAAAAATACACCTATTTTCAAAAGAAGATTGCTGCCTCATATCAGAAGTTGTTAATTTCAAAGATAATCCCCACAAAATCCTTGCAAGAAAGTTAGAGCGAGTCCTTTGTGCAAAAGGAACTTTGTCTGTGGCCTTGGCTTGCAAAGGTAGAATAGTCCTTTTCAGACACCTACCCTAGTGCTTGTTGCCCTCATTTGGTCATTGAAGCTACAATTAGGGCAGTAATATTTGAGTTGATTGGGAGGGAGATAATACTTATATAAAAGTTTGGAGAGCGTCTGAAGGATCCACCACATGAGCAAAGCAATGCAGCTAATATTACCTTTCATGGTGAGGCTGGGGAAGTTGAAATATGGTGACAAAATGTCTCAGGAGCTTCTTTTGAGAACCTACATGTGACCTTTAAAGTTTAGTTACTTAGTCAGTAGAGTGAGAGCTTATATTCATATTAGAGCCTTTTATTTTGCTTTGAGATGTGATGACTGTCCTTTCATCAGGAACAGAGCCCCTTAGCAGGGGATTTATTGACAGCTCTTGGTGAGAACTGTGCGTTACTTTTAAATTCACATTTAATTATTTTTTTTTAAAAAAAGTACACTGAAGAGTGCTGTTTTAGTGAACAGTTTGTTCCCTTTTACAGGATGTCCATAAAACTCTTGTTTGGTGTTTGTGAAAATGCTGGGGAAACAAGCAAAGATTAAGACAATGTGTTTTTTAATTTTTTTTTTTTTTTAAATTTTTTTTTCCCAAACTAATGAATATGTCTGTAATTTTACTCTTTGCTGTATGACTCTGCAGCAGCATGGCATGTAGAGGAGGTCCAGTCCTGCCTCCCAAGCCCAGGAGAGCCCTGTGTGGTGGACCTGCTTCCAGAGGCTGCCTGGGCTGGGTTCACTAGATTTACACAGACCCTGACAGTTGCTCTTGGTTATTTGTGACAGAGCTCAGCATTTCTGAGCAGAAGTGTTTATAATACCCACAGCACTTGTGGAGAAAAACCTCCACCCTGTCCCCTTCCTTTGCCAGGAAGAGGGAATTTACAGTGGGAATGGGGAGCACCTGGGCCCTGAGGCACCTGTCCTGCTCCCTGTGAGCCCAGCCTCGGGAGGTCCTCTTGGTTCTGGACCACCCTGGGGAGTCTGCCTCATGCCCTGTGTCCAGCCTGGGACCACATCCCCCTTGTTTCCCTCTTCACTTGGAGTGATATTTAAAAATCTGAGAGTTCGGAAGTTGAGAAACAGACCTCTTGCTGGTCCTGTACACACCTGAGGAACATAAAGGACACTTAAGCTTTTCACTTCAAGGTGACCTTTCACTGAGTAGAGATAGAATTCCTCAGAACTGTAACTAAATCCTTGTAGAAGTGTCAGTGGGTGTCTCATCCAGCCAAGCAGGCGTGGGGACTGGCAGAGGTCTCTGCTCTGCCCAATCCTGGAACCCCTGGCAGCAAACCTGCCCTGATGTGGCTGCCCACCATGGTGGCAGGGGACTGCATGTGGGGAAGTGGCCTCTTGCTTCAGCAGCAGCATGGCTCATGGTAGCAACGCATTCAATTCCACATTGTAGCAGTACCCTAAAAACAGCCAGAATTATGTTTTATGGTGCATGTTGATAACTAAATGTTTATCCCATATACGTAGGAATTCAAATAATTGGAAATTTTTATTGCCGGGATCTAGTTGAGACTGCTGGAGGATACCTTGATATTGAAACTTATAATCAATAGTGTGTTTTAGTTATTTTTCAGATGTCTGTTGTAGGTTTATCGTAATATATTTGTATTGTGGGCTTTCATTCCTGTAAATCTGAGGCCTCTCTTGAATGAATGAGGAGATAAACAATTGAATTTGAAAGATACTTTATGTAACAGAAAAGCAATTTGGTTTCTGGTTATCAAAGGGCGAGAAGCAAGCTAGCAATTGAATAACCCTTGTGTTGCCAGTCTGCTCTGCATCTCCAAGGAGCACTGGTTCTGGCCACTATTCCGAGGCCCTGGTCTTGACTGGGCAGCCATTCAGTGGCTGAGCAAGCTGCCATGGTGTGGGGTGACTCTTGGCATCATTGGAAATGTTTCAGGACATGTTTCTTGGTAGTAGTGTTTCCCACTTGATTTTTGCTGAAAAAAAATCATTAAGAGCAACTGAGGGGACATCTAAGGCTCACCATGCTTCTGGAGACAGAGCAGCATGGTTCAGGCTGGTGCCAGGCACCCAGCAATGATCTCCTTATTTTGAGGTCTCTCTGCCTTCACTGTGGTGGCTCTCCTCCAGCTGCCTGGTGCTGGAACAGGAGCAGAGGACTTAAAAGTTATTGCTGTTGTTTACATAGCATCATAGACCTGTGGAAAGTCACTGGTACATGCTGAAAATGAATGTGTCTGGATTTGGCACAGATGTTTTATTTATGCCTGTAGCATTAGTGCCATTGACTTCATAATTCTGGAAGATGTGGGAGAAAGAAAAAGAAGAGTTCCAAGGTTACATGGGAAGCAGTGTATGAGAAGCACTTTGCCTGGCCGTGTGTCTGCTTGTGATGGTGTAACTCACCTGTGGTTTTCAGTAGCATCTTCCTTCTGAGAAGGCTGTAATCAACTGTAATGATTAACTGACCATACATGAGCCACAATTATTTTATACCTTAAGTGTAGCTTTTTATAAAAAGAAAAAAGAAAAAGAAAAATACTTAATGTTAAGGATCCTGGAATTGAGGAAATAATAAAAGCTGGATATGCAGATGTTCATAGGGTATATAGCAGGAGCTGCAATAACAGGAAAGGCTTTCCAAGAGGGACTAATCTAAGAAAGAAAATAACATAATTGTCAGCAGTGTAGCTTCACCCCAGCAGTATTCAGGATCAAAGGAAGATAGGTCTTATTCAGGAATCTGAGAACTATCTACCCTTTGTATATGGACAAAGCTGTGGGTGTTTTGAAGGCACCATCCTGCGAGGGTGGCAGAAGCCTGGCATTGGCTGACACTGTGCCCTGGATGTATTCATCATGATAATGAAGGGACACTGCTGGGTTCAACCTCCAGAAAAGCTACATGTCTGCTCAAACTGTTTTTTTTTTTTTTTTTTTTTTTTTAAACAATGGCCAGTATTAAACCAAACACATTTTCCTTGTCACTTTATTTTGAATCTGCAACAGGGCTTCCTGAAGTTTACATTATTATCAGTGGTTATTTTTGGACTGTAAAATTAGATAAATTAAAAGCAATGCAAGAAATGGAACGATTTCTAAGAAGCAGAATGAGACTAGATTTGTGGACTGTTAAAAACAGGATTGGAAAGAAAAAATTCCAAATAAAAGGCAGCATTTGACATCAGTTTCCCTTTAAATTAACAGATAGCTTTCAAAGTGGTAGCAATAAATACTATTCACTGCTCTTTTATCCACTGTCAGTAAGAATTACATGTGAATGTAAAGTTTTTAAAACAAGTTTAAACTGCCCAGCCACTCTAAGGTATTCATCTCTCAAAATCTGTTGTACCAATCACACTTCATGTTCCTATTTGAAGATAAAGAGAAAGTTTGAAAAAAATTGTTTGTATTTCTGTGGTGATGATCAGTGTTCAGTTAGAGCTGACAATATGGAAATCATGGTTTTTTTTTTTTAATACAGCCACTTCAGTAGCCTGAACTGAAATTTATTTTATTCTGGGCTGTTGAGTCAATGAGTGTTTAATTTGATTTTAGTATTTTTTTTTTCTCTGAGAAAAAAAATAGATAATTTTATATTTCTTTTTCAAAATTCTTAATAGGTTTTCACAAAATACAGAAAGGAATGTAAAAATTAAGCTCCTAGAAATAAGTCTCAGTGCACAAGAGCAAATTTGAAACTTAGATCCACAGAGTCAATAGAAGCTGTGCAAGTTGCACTTCAAGTAAATGACACATAAGAGATCTCTGTGACAGGTTTAGTTTGATACTTCTGTGTATTTCATGATGTTATTACTGCTTCTTTCTGATGCTCTTGTTTTTCTAATGGATACTAGAAAAATGCAAAAACAAGAATATGTGTGAAACGTGCTGGCTGTTATAAAAATAACCGAATTTTAGATCTAGTTATGAATATTATTTTATGGATGCTGTTAATCTGTGAAGGTACAGGAGCTGGAGTTGTGCCAGAGGGCTCTTGGGATGTGTCTGCAGTGAGCTACAGAGCTGTAAGGTGTGAAGGGTGGTGTGGGAGCAGATGTTACAGAGATGTAGGTTCCTGTTTGCTAAACACTGTTTACTAGTATTGCCCCCCTTACAGCTCTCAAGTAGTTAATGGGACACATTCCCTCAGTGCTTTACAGCAAAGATTTTGGGTATTTTTCAAAGAAAATGAATGCACTTTGCTTATCCTTTGTCAATGGTAGTTACAAATAGAACTAGGATTTCACGTAATAGCTGTAAACCATTACTCTAATGGTTTGACAAATACCTGTGAGGATAGACTGCAATATTTCATCTCAGAAAGAACTGAATATTAAATAAATGTAACCTCCCATTGGGTCCTGCTTTAACCTCCTCCTGGTTTTGGAAGGTGAATTTAAAGAGCTGAAAGCATTTTAGATTAAATGTTAGGGTAGAGAGGTTCAGTAAGACCTAGACAGCAGATTAGCACTTTGTGCTCATAATAACAATCCTTTCCCTCTTCCCATTATCACTTCAAAAGCATCATTGCAAAGTGCAGAATTTAAGTCAAGTCAGTGTGCAGTTAGCTTGTACTGATCACCTAATAGTTACAGTTATGGAAAATTAATGGTGTTTTTTTTTTTTTTTTTTTCTTCTTCTGTACTACTTAGGCCATGTAGGACTGAAAATTAGGATTCCCTTGTTAACTCAGTGAACTGAATTTTTAAATCTAGTCCTTGAGCCCAGTACCTCAGAGAGGAGGTTCTTAAGTCATGTCCTGTTTTGCTTTAGAAGTTAGAAATAATTATTTAAAATGTTTAACTTAGGAATATTAGTGCAAGCAGAGCAGGAGATTACTGAAGCAAAAGGAAAAGCTTCTTATAAATTCTTCTTTTTACATAAAAGTATTTGTGGCATTAATTTATCTCAGCAAGGGGGAATGACATAATGCCAGTGTAAAATATTTTTGATCTATTGTGAGAAGAAAAAATGAATTCCCAACTATAATAAGAGTAATTTTTATTTTATTTAATGGTAGTGATATAGTACAGAAATACTTGTATACATACAGAGGAAGACTTTAGAATATTTCCAGATAATTTTAGTAACAGCAATAGCAAAACATCTATTTCAATATGAAGCCCTTTAATTATAAGGGGGAAAAGAGAAAAACATTAGAAACTGCATGTAGTGTCTGGTTTCATTCTATATTTTTATTTTTTTGACAAGAGATAGCTATTTTGAAAGGATTTGCTTATTCAGGTTGTAATTATTATAGTATACAGCCTATCAAAAGGCAAATTGTATTTCTAGAAAAATGTTGATTATCAATTATGTCATACAGAACAATTAAAAAAATATTTAAAAGTTGTTCAGGCGCCTTTTTCGAAATCAGATTTAGATAAGGAATTAAATGAACTGATAAACCAAACTGATAAGTAAAATTCCCCCACTGAAATAAAATTGCTGCTGTCAAAGGACCTGTTCATTTGCTAAAACCTTGGTTTTTACTTCTCATATGTTGCAACACCCGTCTCACACTCACAACAACTCTTATGAGTTAGTTGATTTCTAAAATGCTTTGATAGAAATGAATGGACCTAGTGAGCAGCTAACAAACTAATTACCTCGTCTCTGGGTGAGGGCTGCATAGCTGTAGAGAAGCATGAAGCGTTTCTCCCTGTTGATCAAGAAGATAGCCAGCTTGTTCTGCAGATGGATCGGCAGTCAGAACAGCATGGTTCTGGTGCCCAGGTGTTTTGGTGGGTTTTTGTTCTTGAGTTGAGCCAGAAGCCAATCTCTTGCAAGAAGAAAAAGCAATAATGAGTCATTCACAAATGTCTTAAACATTATTTATGCCTGTAGCATTAGTGCCATTGACTTCATAATTCTGGAAGATGTGGGAGAAAGAAAAAGAAGAGTTCCAAGGTTACATGGGAAGCAGTGTATGAGAAGCACTTTGTCTGCCTGGCCGTGTGTCTGCTTGTGATGGTGTATTATTTAGCTTCTAATTATGTTTAAGACATTTGTGAATGACTCATTATTGCTTTTTCTTCTTGCAAAAGATTGGCTATAAAAGCAATAATAACATGGCACTAAGAGGTGAAGGCCATCAACCCAGTGAAATACAATTAAAAACTTTTTTTTTAACCCAAGTATTATTTTGCGGTAGCAACCATGGTGGGCTAAATGCCTTCTTGCAGTCATAATATTCTAGTCTCAGCAAGGAGTGCATAATTTGACAGATGGATGGTGCTGAGGAAGGAGCGCAGAATGCAGGCAGGGTTGTGCTGATGAGGTGAGGAATATTAGTAAAATTCAACTAGTGTGATCAGGACCAGTTTCATATAGCCTGACCTTGCCCTTTCAGTGTGTTTTGTTGTTCTTCTGGGCCATTTCATTTCAATCTCCTGTTTTCAGCAGTAAGTGATACAGCTCCACAGAGCTGCTGTGTGTGTGTGTCTTCCAGTTAGCTTGTGAACAAGGCAGTGGGGCTCTAGCAAGGCTGAAGATGAAGCCCCCACTAGTGAGGAGGATGCAAATTTTAAGGAAGGAAGCAGCTGTCAGAAAAGTGACCTGATCTCTCAGATGTGACTTTTTGCAGCTGATGCCAGTGTCTTCTTGCAATGAGGTGCTTCTGTAGCAGGGGCAGGAAAATCAGGGACTGGACTTGGGAGCATGGCTAATTTTCAGAGGTACACTGATAAAGGCTGTAAGAGGCAAAGAGGAGCACAGTGTAAGAAGTAAAGGAGTCCACTCAGACCATCTGCAATGCCAGTTAACAAGCAGTATGAAGAAATGAAGGAAAAACTTACAGATGTTGCCCCGCCAACTTTAAAACCTAAAAGACAAGATGAAGGAGCGGGGCAGTTGGGTTTGAGATGATAACCTTGAAAAGGCAGGCCTGGTGGAAGGAGGATAATCATCACTGCCAGGCTGCATCAGTTTTATAGGAAAGATGAGAGTGGCATGCAGTCACAGGGGTCACACTGTACAGGAAGCATTTTATAAAGTGCAACAGCATAAAAATAGTATGGGAGTAGAGCAGGTCTGTGGAAGCCCTGTGGGCAGAAATGCTGTGCTCTAACAAAAATGTAGTGCTAAGATTGTGTTACCAACCCCCTGCTCAGACACATAATAGTGCTCAGGAAATGTGAAATGAGAGAAGAGAAGCTGCAAATTCAGGACAGGCAGCAACAGTGGGAGGTTTCAACAGGGGCCCTGTAGAGTCTGTACTGATGCCTCATCAGGATGGGAGACAGAGAAATGTGTCCAGACGTGTGAAGTGGCTGCTTCCCAGAACACCTGGTGCATCCAGAAGGATGCTATTCTGGATGTGATCTGGAGTGGTGCACTGGAGCTGCTTGGTAATTAGTGACCATCATGACTAGGCTGGACTCTGTAGCTGAAGAGACAAGAATGAATGCATGCATCACATGGTCATTTGATTTCAAGTGTAAGGTTTACAGAACAACGAGGCAATTGGGCAACAAAACCTTAAAGAATTAGTTCCAAGAAGCCTATATGCAATATACTGGCTATTGAAGATTTATTCAAATATTATTAGAAACTCACAAATATGTTTCATAATAGAAAGAGAAAACAAAATTATCTTTGGGAGCTTACCTCACTTGATAGAAACATCAGAGGAGGGTACTGCAGCAAAATAGCCAGCTGCCGGAAAAGGGAAAGTCTGCTCAAATGATCATAAGAGGCAAGTCCTTAAAACATGGCAAGCCAAACACAAACAGGAAATTAAATATCTGAAAGAATAGAAAGGTTCCTTACAAAGCATGCTCAAGCTGTTGGCAGAAAGCTCGTAAGTATATCAAACCCAGGAAATCAGTGGGGCCAGCTGACAAACAGCAGCATGGCTGGGGTCACTCGGAGAAAAGGCTGGGGCAGAGATGTTCAGTGAATTCTTTGTGGTGGTCTACTGCTAAAGGTGCTAAGGAGATCTTTCACAGGAGTTTGCTGTTGTGTGTGTGGTAGCGGTGTGTTCTTTTTTTGGTGGTGTGGGTTTTTTTTTAAGTAGCAGGTGAGTCAGAAGAGCTAACTCACTTTGAAGTGACTACCCAGGAGCTGTGCATTGCACTCCACTGGTGCATTGCCAGGCACTGACAGTCAGGGAACTGGTGGGTTGTCGGTGTGAGTCCTGTCCATAAAAAAGACTCTAGAGGTCTTGGGTGTTACAGACCAATGTGTTGACCTTCATCCTTGGTGAGATAGTAGCATCCCTTTTAAAGAATAACACTATTCAATGTACAGCTAAATATAAGTGTAAGGTCCTGCACCTGGGTCAGAACAACCCTGGGTTTCAATACAGGTTGTGGGATGATGTGGTGGACAGCAGCCCTGCAGAAAAGGACTTGGTATGGTATTAGTTGATGGAAAAAAAAATGGACATGACCTGACAATGTGCACTTGCAGCCCAGAAAGCCAACCGTATCCTGGGCTGCATTGAAAGCAGCATGGCCAGCAGGTTGAGGGAGATGATTCTCCCCCTCTACTCTGTTCTGGTGAGACCTCACCTGGAGTAGTGTGTCCAGCTCTGGAGTCCTCAGCACAAGAAAGACATGGGCATATTGGAACGGGTCCAGAAGAGGATCATGAAAATGATCAGAGGGCTGGAGCACCTCTCCTATGAAGAAAGTCTGAGAGTTGGGGTTGTTCAGCCTGGAGACAAGAAGGCTCCAGGAAGACATTATTGCAGCCTTTCAGTACTTAAAAGGAGCTTGTAAGAAAGATTGAGACAGACTTTTTGAAAGGGCAAGGAGTAATGGTATTGAACTAGAAGAAGGTAGATTCAGACTAGGCTTCAAAGGTTATTAAAGAAATGAAGTTAGCATAGGGTAAGTGGATAGTAGAAAAGCTAAATGTAGAACTATTTACACCAAATCTTGCAGTAGTGGAACAAGGAGGCTTTTGAGGAAAGGAGACTAATTCTTGAAAGCAGGAGGAAGTAAGAATTAATTTGTAAAGCAGTGAACATCTGGAGCTTTCTGTTGCAGAAGGTTATAGAGGCGAACAGTTTGAAGACAGTTTGTTTAGATTCTTGGACATCATGTCCATAAGCAAATACTAGAGGATTAGGCAGGAATGTGACTGTTGCCATCACTAATTCAGCAATTGTGGCTGCTGGGATAGCACTTGAGGTTCTTGTTCTTCCCCTGACGAACACCTCTACTCAAACACTGGGTGCTGAGCTTAGCTGCACCTCTGCTCTGAGTCTTTACAGCATTTTTGAAGTTTATTTATCAAGGTACCGTTGGTTATCAAACTAAGAAGTCAGCTGAGTGAAGTGTGTGTTTCTGTACTATGCAAGGTACAGAATTCAGGGTAACTTTAGCCCTCTCCAGTGTAACTCTATGCAAGGAAGATATTTGTTATAGTTTCCTCTTACTTGGTCTTTACTCTCTTCTGAGCATCACCTGAATGCAGAATAGAATTGGTTTTATACCATTGTAAATATCTCTCCATTGTCTATGACCTTCTGTTTGTGAAGTACAGTTACTTCACACAACGTGAGCCTTGGCTAACTTTATTTGGCTTGCTTTCATTCAGCACAGTTGAGGACTACTCTTTTGCTCAAATTCCTCTGTTTCCTGCTAGCTTGCTTTCTTGCAGGAGCGTAAGGAAGCTTGTTCTCTGAGCTTCCTTTCCTATGAACCACAGAAACACGCTGTGAAGTTTTCTCTGGATGTTGCAGCCCTTGCCCTTGAGTGTCAGAACCTGTCTGTACCATAGAGGTCCAAAGAGGATTTTAATTTCACCCACCACAATGTTGTTATGACTACTTCTTTTTGAGGCTTTCAAATTCAGGATGGGGACAGAGTATCTGGTCCCTCAGCTGAAGGGCCCATGTCTGTTGAAACAAAGTGGGAGTGGGAATATCAAAGCAGATCTTCTGTTTGTCTTTGTGCTCTGTGCATACGTTAATCAATTAACAAACGGAGAGACAAAATACAAATTTTTACTACTGTACCTGCTAACTTAAGAAGTATGCTTCCTGCTGTTTTCTTCCTAGAATGATTTCTCAAACACCAGGGTGTCTTAAAAAAAAAAAATTAAAAAGTCTTTATTGTAGCTAATTTTATGTTCTTTTCAGAAATCAACCTGTTGCAAATGAAAGTAGCTACTTGTGTTGTTTCATTGGGACAATGAAATGGTACACAGGGTGCATAAACTTAATTGCAGAAATATTGCTACACAAATACCATTAAATATTGACCACAAATTTATAAGTTTAGAGCTAGAAAGAGTGCTTTTCATTCACTCTTTTTGTTGAAGTGATTCTCTAACCTTTTCTCCCTCAGGCAGTGATGTGGTTTGCTTATAATATTGTGTGGGTCCCAAAACCACATGACTGAGCAAATAGTTAACTAGTAAATTTTGCTTTTTACAGAGAATGCTATTTCTCTTATTAATGTGAGTCTATGTAAAGCTCCTAGGCAAATCACCAATAGTAAGTCTTTAATCTCCCATGGCTATTAGAACAGGCCTTTTCCCTGGCAAAATACAGGTAAATAATTTTTATTTTTTTCTTCTCCCCAGAGCCTGTGCCTGGCTGATTTACCTGATTTTGAAATGTGAGGATACTCATGGACCTGGTTTCTTTATGACTGTGGCTGTATTGCGTGAGGTCTTCCTACCATGAGGTACAAGTCAAAATCTTGGCTCTACTAAAGTGAAACTCATGTTTGATTTAAAAAAAAAAAAAAAAAAGCTAAGCAAAAAACCAACCACCAAACCATTTTAGAACATCCTCTAGAATATTTCAAATGAAGTTAGCTTTCCTTAGAAGTATGTTAACTGTCTTTCTTTCAACAATTTGTGTAAAAAGGCACACTATATGGATGATTAGGCTAGACAGATTCTGAATGTTTATAGGATCTTTATATTATCTCTGGCATTCCAGGCAGGCAGTGCTGAGGTCACGTGTGAGATGATTTCCTTGCTGTTAGATTTATCTGGTATAGAGCAAAAAGTCTCTTTGAGGCTCTTTGCAAGATGCTTGGTGAAACAGGGTAAATAGAGAACATCTAGACTTGGTTTTGCTATTTTCCTGGGTTTCAAATATCCTTCAATAGGTTGCAAAATAACATTTTGAAAGAAAATAGTATCTACAGGTTCAGAAATTACACATTAATGGTTGCGTTCATCAATTAAACTTACTCATCTGAAAAGCGTTATCGATTGTTCTGATGCTTTATCTAAGCACACAAAAAGGAAGAGGAAAAGAGCAATTTATCTAATATTCTTTGACTATTTTCATGCCCATCTATAGTATGAAGAATACTAAAAGAAAGTTTTGTCAGTGTTTGTTTCTCTATGAACTTGTTTGCTCACCTAGTATAGCATGAGTTCCTTTGTTCAGGAAAGCCTTATGAGATCATTTTAGGGAAATTTAATTATTCCTTGAGCTAGAAACTTTCTGCTCAGCTGAGGGAAGCATACACACATCTTGTGTACCATTACAATCAGTTTTTAATTGCTGAGTTTATTAAATTAGAGATCTGTGTGAGCTGAAGATGAAATATTGTATTATATGTACTTAGTACCCGTATGGGTTGTTTTGACTTCATTATTTACTTGTCAGACTTTTATCTTTGTTTTAGAGATATTTGGTAGTTTCCTTCTCCACGACTTCTTTCACTTTCCTTTTTCTTATTTTGTGAAGTGATCAAATCATGAAGTGGATTTGGGTAGAGGTAAGGGGAAGATGAGGGGCAGGCTGCTTCTTATGCTTTGATAACTGTGTTACTGACTTTGGAGATAGGCAAAAGCACCAACTTTGGTGACAGAAATGTATCCAGTTCATGATTTCTGGTCCACAGACCACTGCCAAGGTTGCTTTTTGTCTTGTGCGTAGGTTTGTGAAGTTGCATGTGGGATAATTGTGTCTACAGCTGCAGGAGATGTTTATAGGCCAGACCGAAGTGTCAAGATAAGATGTTGTGTGGAGGCAGGTTTGATAAATGACGGATCTGTTACTTCATCTGCAGTAGCTTAGTTATTCGTTGTGGGCCTTTTTCTCTCCATTTCTTAATGCCATGTCACGACCTTGGGCTGTTGGGTCCTTCCCATGCAGGAGGATGCTGGTGGCTGCATTCTGATATTAAACACTACATTTTTCAGAGGGGTGCGACCATTACTTGGGATGTCTAAAATAACCCTCTGTATATCAGAATTAATAAATTCTTGCATTGATTTTAGTAACCTGAGTCTTTGGTTTCACAATTTTCCCCTGGTTCCTACTGTTATTACCATTCACTTGACAGAGATGGGGAGAAGTTGACTGTTTAATCTAATTAGTCACTTAGAAACTCATTCTGAGGAGCAAAAACATATGTAGTTGATTTCTTGGATTAACTGTATGGTCCTGACAACTCTGTCCCTTTCAGGAATGACTAATATACTTAAAATCGTGTGGTTTTGACTTTTAGGTTTTTCTAATTCCTATCTGTCTTTGGGGAATATATGAGAAAGTTAGGAACATAGATTAATTTGGTTGTGTCTTCATTGTTATTATTATAATTTGAGAAGTACTTGACAAAGCTTTTTCCTGTATATAGTTTCAGATTAGGTTCTCTGGGGTTCTTAGGGGCTCTACCAAATGATGGCTTTATGCTGGAAACATGCTCCTGTTATGCCATCCCTGCTAGAATCAACTTCCTAGGTATTTCCTGTCTCCTCCCCCACTATTTCCCTGTACTTATCCATCTGGTATAAAAATCTCTTCCACCTCCTGACAGGAGGCTAACACAGAGCAATCGACCCCAGCTCTGCTCTGCTGTGATTGCAGGGAGGAAGCTGCTCATCTAGGCAAGAGGGTGCTCAAGTTCTTCCTACCAGGAGAGAAGTGCAAGAGCCTACAAGAAATACTGAGACTTACATATCCACCCAGTAATTTCTGCCATTTCTCCTTCCCAAGTGCAAGACTGCCCTTCAAGAAGTCATTTATTGCTTTCTATTGAACAACAATCCTGTGCCATTGTAGTTGTGAATAGTGCCTGGCCCCTGCTCAGTCTTTGAAAAGAGCTACTTCAAAAACAATACCTGTTTGTTGTGTTCATCTTTCACTACAGCAGTGACATTGCTTATAACCCCATCTTCTTACGGTTTATTTTAAAAATCTTTGATCTTTGGTGCATTAGTTGGAGGAATGTCAGTCTGCAGACTTGCGTCATGGAAGATGTACCAGTTGACAGATGAAGATATGGAGCAAGACTTGTGCTTATTCTTTTAACTTGGGGTTAATTGATTACCCTGAAGATTCTAGGCTTAGCTGAGTGGCAGTAATTGCAGCCAGTGTTTGTCCTTATGCCTACTGTCCCTGCTTCATCCACCAAATTATGCTTGAGATAATGCTGCTGGAGTTGAGGCAGCCTTGTTTGGATTTGTTCTTCTGTGATGAGACAAAAAATAGTGCCAGCTTTCCCAGCCTGACTTTAGAGGGGAGGTAGTGGATCAGGGGAGATGGACTGTGCCTGTTGCTCCTCATACATTCATATGAACCAACAGGGGCTTTGCTCTTATCATAGAAATGGGTGGTCTAAGCTTTAAACATTGGAAGCAACATTCCAATAAACTCTTGTTTATGTGCAGGCTATTGAGAAAAGGAATAGGAGGGGGGAAAGGCTATAAGATAACAGGATCGCAGGGTGGGTTGGTTTGGAAGGGACCTTAAAGATAATCTAGTTCCAACCATCCTGCCGTGGGCAGGGACATCTCCCATGAGATTAGGTTGCTCCAAGTCCTATCCAGCCTGGCCGTGAACACCTCCAGTGATAGAGCATCCACAGCTTCCTTGGGCAACCTGTTCCAGAGTCTCACCACCCTCACAGTGAAGAATGTCTTCCTAATTTCTAATCTAAATCTACCCTTTTCCAGTTTGAAGACACATCCTTTCTTCAATCACTATAATTCCTTGTAAAATGTCTCTCCCCAGCTTTCTTGTAGGCACCCTTCACATACTAGAAAGCCACAATAAAGTCTCTTTAGTGCAGCCTTCAGGTTAAACAATTCCACTCTCTCTGCCTGTCCTTGTAGGGGAGGTGTTCCAGCCCCCTCTGATCATCTTCCTAGCCCTCCTCTGGACCTGCTTCAACAGGCCCATGTCCTTCTTGGGGTATCCAGAGCTGGATGCTGTACTCCAGGTGGACTCTCCTGAGAGAGGAGCAGAGGGGGAGAATCGCCTCCCTTGACCTGTTGGCCGAGCTTCTTTTGATGGGAGGCAATATATGATTTGCAACACCTGTATATATATTTTCTCCTCCTGGTCTCTTGCTTGTTGGTCCTTTTCTGACTTTTTGGTCAACCTTTATTTGGCAGTGAGCTGAGGAAGTAAAAGTTTACTTGACCAGAGCTTGCAAAAGTTGGTGTGCCATATGTACTGTATATACACAGACATGAAACAATAGCATGTGTCTCTGTTAAGAAGTACCATTGTATGCTATGAGAAACTGCCTGTACGTCTATGCTAATGAGATTATTAAAATCAGTGTTAAGGTTGTATGCTTTAAAAATATTTACAATTAAGATAGGAAAAAGTAAAAAATTACTTCTGGTAGAATAGCGAGATACTTGGTTTAGGCATTAAAACATGCATTGGTTATGGCTAACTTCCTGTGCTACTAGAAGTTGAGAAATTAGGATGCTAACATTTGCACAAACGTGCTGTTGTTGCACAGGATTAAATCATATTAAGGAGTGGAAGGGTTTGCACTACTTTGATTATTATTGGTCTTTTTTTCTAAGCATTTTCAAGCCACAGCATGCACTAATTGGAAATCTGTGAGCCCAGAACAGAAGGCAGAGTGTGACCACTTCCATTGTGGATCATTAGTGTAAATGGTTAATAGCCACTTCACGTGCTCACTAAGAACCAAACACAAAATATTTAAACGTTTGTAAATTTTCTCTTTGTTAGTCATCCAGTTTTAATGAGATGGGAACTCTATTGTCACTACCAGATAATACTGCCTGTCTTTTAGCTGAATAAAATGGATATTAAGAGGCCATCAAAAGATGAAATAACGAGAAGAATCTTGCTACTTAGCATAGGAGAAGTTTATTGATATCCATTTATTAATGGAATTAAGTAGCCTGTTCTTCTCTTTAGGTTAGTTAATAGTCCCATGTGTATGAGAATCCAAACATTTTTCATTGCAGTTTATTTGATTTCTTCTATTAACTTCTGCTGAACTTTGCCACATAGATGCAGGGTGTAGAATGATAATGACTATTGTTCTTGCTATTTATTAGGCACTAATACTGTATTTAGTTGATACAATCTGTTTCTTCTCAGTGGTACAGCAATAGGCTTTGCTGACTTCCCAGCAATTGCTTTCTGTCAGTACTTAAGTGCCTTTATTGTCTGTTTATTCACTTTTATTTGGATACATACTGTCAGAAAGAAAGAAAACTGAAGAAATTACTAGAATTTAATGTTTGCAGATGTGGTTCCCTTCTCCCATCCTTTGAATACTGTTCTAAAACCATCTGATACAGTTAAATCCACACTTACATTGTTTTAGAATTAGTATTTGTTGTTAGGGCTAGTTCTGAAACAGATAGTAGTCTTCCTGCAGATAATCTTCTGGTTTAAATTCTTCACATTGCACTAGTGTAGGTACTAAGGCTCATAGTGATGATTTTAGCAACTCATATTACATTATTGATTCCAGCAATTTAATGAAACTGCATAATACATTTTTTTCCCTGCTTCCACCCATTACAATATCCACATTCATAAACAAACCTTCATGATGGAGCAGATACTTTTTCTTACGAGTCTCCCTCTGTTCAAAAGTCTGAATCAAAACCAGATTGTCATATTGAGTAGGAGATAAATTTGATGTTGCTTGGTCCATCTCCCTATACAGACACATTTTGACACAGTGTATTTGAGTGCTAATAATGACATTAGAAGATGTTGGAAAGAGATCTAATTCGGCATGCAGAAATGACTTTGCTGTCATCTCCTATTTTCTGCACAATTGACAGCAGATACTTGGGGCTGAATTTTTCTTTCAGGTCAGATTTCCAAGGCATGAGGCTGTCTGTTAGAAACAGATAAGACCAAAACCAATACAGAAGTACTTGTTGGAAGTGTCAACAGTGCTGAGAATTTAAAAAGGGTGCTTCAGTTTTCTGTTTATGACATGACACAACAACATATATTTCACTAGCAATGAAATCCAACCAACAACCCCATGTCAGTTTTTGAAATTTCTTACCTGGAAAATTTTGTAACAGTAGCCTCATCTGGGAAGAATAAAAATTGTTTTTGGCTAATGTGTCTATCTTGTCACACTCTTTAGCCAATATAGTCTAAAATTCTTTAAACCAATTGAAGTAGGTATAAATAGTTATATTTTATATCTATAATATTGTTAATATAATATATAAGAATATG
>NW_008620779.1:250024-260705 GCF_000691845.1 Merops nubicus | reverse complement strand
CAGCAGGACTTTGCTGGGCAGATCAGTGAGAAGTTATAAAAGTGCCTGGCCCAGGTAATTCAGGAGGAGCACAACGCTCTGTGACACATGGTGTGCTGGTGTGACACATAGGTCCCCAATGTAGTGAACAGCTGATAGAGGAAGAGATTACATCACAGATTTAGAAGAAAATAAGATGTGGCAGCTAAACACAATCTTTTTAATTGACATTTGTGTTGTGTTCTATATAAATATATTTTTGAGTAGTTTTACATGCTGCCTGTTTGTACTCTCTAGGCTACAAACCAGCTCTTCAGTGATCCAGTAGATTGCAGAGTGGATCTGTTCTGCTGAGCAGGATTCAGATAACCTCTTTTTTTTTTTCCAGCACACCTATGACTATTGTGTTTCCATACCTGCCGTTGATCATCATTTCCCAATTATTGTAACACGAGAAGCACACATGGTTTCCAGACCACACTTCTGATCTCCTCCAGTCCACAGCTGTTTGTTTAATGAATGCTTGTGGTTTGTTTCCCTTTCCCTGGAATTATAAAAAAAAACCAAAAAAACAAAAAAAAAACAACAAAAAAAAAAACCAAAAACAAAACAAAAAAAAAAAAAAAACCAAAAAAACCGAAAAAAACCCCAAAAAAACAACCAATCAAACAAAAAAAAAACCCAAAAAAACAAAACCAAACCAAACCAAAACAAAAAAACAAGGAGGAAAAGGGGGAGGAAAGCCATAGATCAGAAATGAATTTACTAATTTAAATGCTGATTATGTATTTAAATGCTTATTATGATTAAGTAGACTCCAAAATAGTGCCCAGTTACACTTCATTAAGGTCAAAAGAAGCTTTATGAGCCTGATCACCTAAGAGCTTGAATAACTATGCATATGGGAGGTGAGACTATCAGTACTTACGTCTGCATGAGGAGGTGGTGAGTGACATGCTCTCATGGATGGTAGTTTCCAGGTCTAGAAAAAGCCTATTTGGAACAAGCACATCCTAGAAAATGACATTACAACAGGACAAAGACAAGATCAGTGCAAAAGTGTCTGCAGAATGAGATATTCTGCTGGGGCGACAAGTAAACAATGGGCAAAACTCTAAGGCATTACCTTAAGACAGCAATAATCCTTAATGGCAATTATAAAATGACACATTATGTTTGGCAACAGAAAGGAAAATGCAAACTGAATGATTTTGTTCTCATGTAAGTGTTTGTCAAAGTCTTTAGGTAGAGCTATAGGTATGGTCATCTGTTGGGTCAGAGGAATCTAGTTTATTCTCAGAAATATATATTTTTTTTTTTTTTTTTTTAAGTGTGGGTTTAAGTATGTGCTTTTTTTTTTTTTTTTCTCTTCCACCTCACCTTCATTGTCTCCCCTCTACCCCTCCCTTTTGTTCCTTGGATTGCTTTCTGATCCAGACAGTGTTTTTAAGTCTGATCTCTTTGTATTCCCCTGTTGACACACCTCTGAGCCAAGCTGATGGACAAAATGAGTCTCTGAGCTGAAACCTTTCAGAAATGATACACAGGAATTAGTGCTGATAGGCACTGATGGAGAGCTCTACTTTTGTTTCTTCAATGGCTGGGGAAACTGATCCAGGACAAACTTTGGAAATCTTTTACAGCCATCTGATGCAAAGTGATTTTTAGCTTTCTATCACCTTTGACACATGAACACTGGCAGAATTTTTGTACTACTGTGGTCCTTGCCAGGGGCAGTTCATCAGATAGCAGGGATTAGGGACAAGTGAGCTAGTTCAGCTGGAATTCCTGCCCAGCTCCCCTTTCACCTCTTGTGGCCTATTCTGTGATATGTACTAAATCTGAACCATATACATTACATTCTACTATCACCATCCTGTGTAACTCCTCTTTAATCTCTTGCTGCCATTGAATAGTGTGGAGCCAGTACTTCTAAATTTCATGACGCCATTGAATTCCATGGGGGAAATCTGGGCTGCATTGAAATCAACAGCAAACCTCTCATGGGTGGTCAGGTTTTTACCCAGCGCTTCAACTTCCACTTTTCTCAAAAGAAGAAAGCCCAATTTCAAGCCAGATAGAATTTTTGTTGAACAATTCTGAAAAGTGAAAATGCAGCTTTTAACAGAATCACCTAATTTGGAGCAAAACATCCATTTCAATGATGTTTGATTTTGTAAGACAATGCAATGAGGTGTTTCAGTGCTGTTGAAATATCATGTGTCTGTACTGAAGCATAGATTTATTTTTTTCATTTCAAGTGACTTTTATGAAAGAAAAGTCGGTATTTATTGTGCAATTCTTTCAAGTTTAAAGGGTCACTATGAGGATGAATACTGTGATGCTATGCAGATGAAATATTTTCTTGAATTATAATAAAAGTTTAATTTGAAATCTCAATTCATGTTAAAACTGCTTTGAAATAGGAAAAGAAACATAAAATAGTAGTACTTTCTAAGTCTAGGAAATCTTCCTGCTCAAATCCATGTACCTTTTCCATTTCTATTGGCAAAGGTTTGCTATATGTTCAGATGGGCTCCTCCATTAATTGGTGAACTCCATAGGAAAATAACAACTGCTGTGGAGAAGATTATTTCTTTACAGGTTTTACCTAGATCATAACATCGGGGAAATATATCCAATATTACAATTCTTGTTGAAAATAAACATTTTCTCATTTCTACCACTGAGCCATCACTGTTTCTGAATGCTGCCTTCCAATGAGCTGTGTTTTAAAGAAGTGACTCTTGTACCTACTGACAGCAAGGAACATAACCCATAAACATTGTTTCATAAGCTGCTATGCAGATGCAAAATGGTCAATCTACTGAAACAAAAAATCTTCTAAATGATGCTCAAGTGAAGTATGTCCAACAAAACACAAACATTATCTTCTGAAAACTCCTCCACTCATTTTCAGAATTGAGGAATATAAAGTGTTGCTGGTAACAGGAAAAGGGTATCTTTAATCAAACGCTAATTGATCTGTATATCACATTTTTCCTAGATTCTTCTGCTACTTTTCTAACTTCAGACAAGAATGTATCAATTTTTCAGTATGTCTTGCTGTTTCTTGGAACTGAATGTCTAGGCCAGATCCTCAATGGAGATTCATTGGTTTAAACTTGAAGTAACTCCATTAACTTCAAGATGGAATTTAGGCTGTTGCATCTGGCTCACATCTTTCCCTTTCATTCAATTAGTGTTTGGCACAAACATACAGCTACTTAAAAGCTTTCGATCTGGTTGGGAGAAATCCTCATGGCAAAAGACAACAGAAAGAGCAATCCAGTGACCTGCAAGCTTAGGTGACTGAAGCCAGATGTGTTCAGCTGCTTAGCAGTCTTAAAACCACTTGTTAGGCAAGGCAGAGGCAGAACAGCATCTAACATTGCAGGAACCTTTTATGTTGCTTTGACGGCAACACTTCAGTATGAATCTTAAATCTAAACTTTTTCTCATGTCTCCAGGAGAAATGACCTAGGACAGTCAGTCGATTACAGTACAGCATTTGTTAAATGTGTTAGAAAGATGATGCAGAAGAAAATGTTCTTATAGATATTACTTATAAAATATTCTTATAACTATTCCTGTTACAAATTGCAGGATTTTAGGTAAGAGATGGTATGGCTTTGGGATCAAGAGTTAAATGAGCAATAGAAGTTTGCACTGGGACAAATTTGGAGAAAGTTCAACGTTCTGGTCACTGCCACAGTAAGGGGTTAATAGGATGTTAATAGGAATTGGATTAGGACCAGAATAGAAAAAAAATGTTACAAATTGCAGGATTTTAGGTAAGAGATGGGCTGGCTTTGGGATCAAGAGTTAAATGAGCAATAGAAGTTTGCACTGGGACAAATTTGGAGAAAGTTCAATGTTCTGGTCACTGCCACAGTAAGGGTTAATAGGATGTTAATAGGAATTGGATTAGGACTAGAATAGAAGAAAAATCAAAACAGAACAAAACAAAATCCAAACAAACAAACAAACAAAAACACAACCAGAAATCATGGTGATTTCTGCAATTTCAAATGGACATTCTTAGATAATGAAAAGAACAGGGCAGGTACTGTAGAGCACATCCAAGACATATGTTTGCCAACATGCCATAAGCTTGACCCAGAAAGACCATTTTTATGACTTGGAGGTTGGCTTGGGTTTCAAGATTGTTATGCAGTCCTCTGTCTTTCTGCTGAGATTACCAAAAAACAGGGATTTTTAGAAACAGTTTCTCATTCTGTCTGTGCCTTCAAAATTAGAAACACTATTTTGCCTAAGCTTACTCTTAGTATAGGCCAGATTCAGAGCAGTGACCAAGTTTTAGAGAGCTTTATAGTCAGCATCTAGTTGTGCAAGTCATCCAGCCAGGAGCAGAACATGCTGTAGTCTAAGGAGAAATGGTGACTTTATCATTAATGCTGCTTTGGATGAAGAAGAGTGATGCAATCTGTAACAAGTCCTCTTTTCACAACGCATGTGCCAAACAAAAACAAAAATACAAAGCTCAGCACATTATAAATGACATAGGAAATGAAAACTCCCTACTAGTCTTCAAGGGGAATAGAGAAAAGAGAGAGATAAGCAATCATTATAGTGCAGTCATTTTCAGCTCAATAATATTAAGTTCAGGCAAAACTGGAAGGGTTCACATCCTCAGACAAGGAAAAATATTTTTCATTCCATTTAAATTCAATCTTTCATTCTTTTCTTCTTATTTATTTGACTTCTGAGACATTATGTTCTCTCAGGTGCTAAGCTCCCATTGGGCTTGAAGTGGAATTAGCTTGGGGTGTGGGAAGCTGGAAACTGTGAGCAGCACAAACCTTTGCATCGGCCCCTATGAAACTAAATTAAGTAGTTAGCTCATCTCTTCTCACAGTGTCTTACTCTGCAATAGAACAAAGGGCCAAATTTAACCCTGATGTAAGAGGTCAAAACAGTTAAGAATTAAACCAATAGGAAAATTTCTTTTTATTTGACTAACAAGAGAAAGCCTTCTGTATAAACAGCCATCCTCCTCCTCTTCCTAATCTCTTAAACATCCGGCCAGGATTAGGGTCCTATTGCACCAACTGCTATATAAACTCAGAAGACAGAGCAGTTCTTCAGCAAAAAGGCTCTTTCTTTTAAATGGACACAAGGAAAGGGATAGAGAGAAAAGGATACTGTCCTTGAAAAAGAATTAAGTTTGTGAGAAATCTGCTCAGATCCTGACATCAGAGAGACAAATATAATAAGAGCATTTCCAGGCAAAGTATAGCATTCACATCCAAACCCACTAACCTTAACGCTCTTTAGGTTATAGAGAGAAATAAATGAACATAAGAACCACCTTTGCTTCACAGCTTCACATTTTGTTACAGGTCAAACTTCATCAATACAGATGGCTGCTAATCCTTGCCTGGCAAGATGTGGATGCCGCTGTTTTATTAGGGGATTGTTTCACAGCATTAATCTGATGGCCAAATTTTAGAGTGGGCAAGACTTTTGGAGGTTTATCATTCTCTTGACTTTTGAACAAACAAACGTATATTAGGGTCCCCTTAGGGTCCCCTGTTATCAATTTCTTGTGGCTTCAGGATACCAGCCAACGAAGACCTCAGAGCTTCCAATCTTTTATCTTGTGTCTGCTGCAGTCAAGGCATTAGATCAACTCCGTTGCCAGTTCAGGGGAAATCCATCAGTTAGCATCAGCAGAGGAATGAAGAAGAATGACCTGGCAAGAAGAAAAGTAACCTCAAACGCGAGCCAAGAGCTTGTCAGAGAGCATAACGGCATCACCCAGTTTTCTCTGGGTGATGAGAGAAAAAACATGGAGGGTGACTGCCACAGCTGAGTGGGTTCCACACCCTTTCTGCAAACAAACACCAGCTTCAATAAGTGCCTTTTTAATGTGCATCGAGTCTTTGTGTAGGAAAAGGATGTGCAGTTGGCAAGTACAGAGCTGTAAGGGGATAGTTTGAACATGCTGATAAAACGTCTAGCTTTACTCTAGAGTTGACTTTATCATTTACCCAGGGATATTGTTAGGAGAAGATGATAGCCACACTCCGACGAGACACAGACAGTGAAATGTATATGAACAAAACAGCCATTGTGGTGAATTCTATCCTGTTTGTGTGGTGACTTCTCTATCCATAATCACACAACTTTACAGGCAGAGAGATAAAACACAAAGCAGGCGGGGAGAGAGGTGGGAGGAAAGAAAGGGAAAAGAGAGCACAGCGAGATCAAGGGGCTGGGGTAAGAAAGGCAGCCACTATCTCTCTTAAAGCCTCAACACTAAGAGAAGAAAAGGAAGAGCAAAGAGAAAGAAATCTCCTGTGCCTGTGTCCTTAGGCAGAGGGACGGTGGCTGGAGCAGTGGGGTGAGGTGTGCACTTTGGAAAATGAGGTTACCCAGTTCACTTCTGCCAGATGGTCTGCAGGAGCGGCCGGAGCATGGAGGCAACAAAAAGTCAACACCATGAATGGAAAGAATGGCTTTCCTGCCCTCAGAAGGAGCTGTGGGGATTACTGAAATTAGAGCTGGGCTCACGCTGCAAACATTTTCCCCTGAGCGTTCACTTGCTGTGAAAGGAAAACAAATTTGCACCCGTGTGTAACATGCCTCTTTTGTATTTGCCTTCCATGGGTCTCTCCACCCACTGAGTTTTATTTGTCTAATGAAGACTTGAGGGCTGTGAATTTTAAGCTCCTATGTCTGACAATTCCTGGCTGAAGTGGTATACTTCATTGTATTTATTATTTCTGTTGATTTAAATCAATATAAAAAGTCCTATTCAAGAAGTCTCAACAGGGTTTTAATTGCAAATGATGGACATCCCATGACTGAAAATAATCCTAAGGAAATAATGCTGGTTGAATTGGTATTGCCTTCAGCAGGGTGAGGCCACCAAGGCTGCAGCGAGCCAGAGGAGAACGTTACAACCACCTTTGCAGATGGAACTTGCACCATCAGCAAAACAGTGGCTAAAGACTTCACAAAATCCCTTAGCAGGCAGGTTTTTTGGTAAATAGCATAAAGCCTAGGGAGGAGTTTTCCCTTAGACCCTGCCAGAGAGGCAGCGAGGAAGATTAATCAATAATCTGAGTGTGGGATTTCCCTGCAGGACCCAGGTTTCCATGCGAACAGCCAAGGTGTGACAGAAGTCCCTTGAAGTGACTTAGCCCCGGTTCTGTATTTAGCCCTGAGTGAAGGAGGACAAAATGTGCTGTACTTTCCGAGGCGCAGCTCATGGAGGCAGCTTCCTCTCTGCAATATGTTCTGCCTTGAACTTTGCCTCTCTGCTTGGGAGTTCGTAGCCTGAAGGCTCTGACTCACAAACTCCAGTGGTCTCTGCTGCCGGAGGTTACTGCCTCTCTGCCAGAGGTTAGCGCAGGGGTGGCAGGAGGTACCTCCTCAGCCACTTTACAGTCAGAAATGTTAGTTCAAACTACTGGAGGGAGGAAGAGGAATGATGGAGTTCACCGTTGCTAAATCCACCAGAGCCCTATGACTCAGGGCTTTAAAAGTGAACAAGTTCATGCAATTACTTTGAGTGTATGTGGAAAGCAAAAAATCTCTTCTACTCTCTAGGTAGAGAAAATAATGGCAGTGATGTTTTTCTTCTTCTTCTAAGTAGATACCATTAGAACCAGAGAGATAAAGGGTTAATTTCTTCCAGATTTCAGTATTACTGCTCATCTCCTGCTCCACCCTGAAAGTGAGCTAAACCTTGACAGCACCTTCTGGTGTTCCCCCTGGTTTTGGTGTCACCCTGAGCCTTGCTGAAAGCTTAGCCAGCCTGGAAAGAAAACCACTTCTCTTATATTAGGAAAAGAATCATGGTGAAATTAAGACTGATTACAATTATTTATCTGTATATTATTAAGGACATTCAGAATATTTTTAGTTAAGATATTATAACATGCTTGGAAGACATTTTTATTATGAGCTTGTATCAGATTTTTAGACATAATTTAAATGAATGGAGTTCTTGACCATAATCAAGTTTGGTTCAATTTTCAAGGCCATCCATGTGAAGTTGTTCACAGGCTTTGCACATCTATCCATCTGGAAGAGTCACAGCTTGTTCCACAGAGACCATCAAAGAGCCAAGAGATGTTAACACATTTGTTTTCGACTGATAAAGGCCAAAGCAAAGCCATAAATCCAGTAGTAATAGTTTGTTACCTATTGTTTGATAGATTTACCACCCTGTGCCATTGCATGCCGAGCTTTGAGTTTATACTTTATTTTCATTCTAAGTTTTTTGTGGTTCTGTTATTCCTGCTTGGACCTGTTAACATGAAAATGTCTGAACATTGAGGTGTGTGTGGAATCATGGCTCCAGGGAACAGCATAACCTTGTTGATGAATCTTTTAAAGCTGGACTGCCCAAAATGTGCTGCAGGGGAAAAAAATACTACATTAGCAGGGAAATGGACTACTTTAAGTGACCTAATAGGTGTTCTTCAATGCTAAATTCTATAGTTCTACAATAGGAAAACATTGATTTAAAGACCCAAAAGAAAGCAGAAACTTCTTGGGGAAGAGAAGAATATCATGATGATTCACTTTTTTTTTTTTTTTTTAATCATGAAAAAGACAGTTTCTAACCTATTTCTTGCAGGCAAACCCAGAAGCTATCATTTGTCAGCAAATAATAATGCATGGGGTGCATCCTTTTTCTTTATGAAAACAGCATAAATCTGAAATTCTTTCCCGCTGGAAAGAAATTTAATATTTAAAGGTAATTTGACCTGTACATGTGTGTGCCATGAATCTTTTATGTGACCTACAGCAAATGTATTTATATAGTATTATTCTGAGGATAGTTATCTCTTATTCATTTTCTGGAATATTATTTCTCTTTCTTTGACTAATGTACATTTGGCCTTCTCATTTCCCCACTCAGCCAGAACTGTGTTAACCTTCCTATTTATGCCATTTTTCCCAGTTTTGAAGGTCTGGTAACTAACACTGGACCATATGTGGCTAGTATTATAATAGAACTGTTCTTCTTGCTAAGATAAACTATGTCTTTTTTCCCCCAACCTTTTATTTCTATTGGTGTTGCTGTTATTGCACAACTGAGTCAATAGTGATGTGTCTGGTGAAGGGGAAGAGTGAGAGAGTGGGAAAGAACAACTTTTATTGTTTCACTTTAATTTATGTTCCTTTGCAAAAGGAATCTGTGGGTGGTTCAGATGGGTTTGGGTAAGATGTTATCTCTGACCAGATCTCCATTGTAGAGTACAGACCCTTTAGACAAAAATTCTGCACAGGGCTCAGTGCAAGAGGTCTATCCCCCTTACTTCCCATTTAGCCACGTTTTGAAGTAGGTCTGCATGAATTCAGAGGCCTCGTCATGTCTCTTGACAACAGTGAATTTCTTACACTGAAATCCTGATGTGCAGGCCTGTTACAAAGGATTTGATTGACAAAATGGCTTTGCTTGGGAGTCTGATGAGGTTACTGCCTCCAGCCCTGCCTCTGCTGCAAAGATATTTCTACTGCTTGTCAGTCAACCCCTGACACACCATCATTTACAGCATAGTATTTTATGGTAAATCATCCCCAATTTCAGCTGCTTTTCAAACAGTGTGTGGTAAACCTCAGCAGTTCAGGAGCTAATTGACTCCATAGCTCACATAGCTCTGGAAGGAAGGGCAGGATGGACAACTGAGACAGTAGGCTCAAGAGATGTCCCAAATGAAGCTGTCCATCCTCATCAGTCAAAACCTTCTATTATATCTTGAGTTCAAAGGATGTGACTTCTAATCGCTTTTAATCACATGTGTTGATCTCCTACTTTTGTAACACTGGGCCAAAACTTAAATCAGTCATTTTATCTTCCAGTTGCTCCCAGCTGTTGGATGAGCAGGCCACTCAGCATCTTCACTGTAGCAGCATATGGCTGCATTTATTGTATCTTTGTAACAGGTCTGCTGCTTCCAGAAAGTTCTCATTTAACTGCACACAATTGTATCCATAGGCTTGAGCATCTCTTAGTGCTGGAGGTATTTCTTGTACCTCTTTCACACAAATGCAGGATCCTGGAGTGGGTATGTCCCATAAAAGGAGAGCAGTTGGGACTGTATTGTTGCCCCTAAAACCAGTTTTTATTGTAGTCTCTCTTCTGGCCACTTTTTCTAGGTGTTCTAGTTTCATTAGGGCCCATTGCTCAAGGGAGACATACGGAAATGACTACTGCTAGCATCTAGCATCCTGTGTGCTCTTGAACTGTCCTGAGGAAAAAAGCCAACAAGGAAGGAGCCACAGGTTGGATGCACAGTCCTGGAGAAGGGCAGGAAGGAGCTGCAGAGGGGCCTTTTCTTTCTGTTCATCATTCAGTAACAATTGTGGTTCAGTCTCTGCGTTTCAGGATATGTTAAAATTTGAGCTTGGCAAGGAGGAATTTTTCCATAAGTTCTTATTACATTTTTCTGATGTCATGAAAATATAAACAGTCCTTATTAAATCCTGTTATTTAATACAAAACACAAGGTTCAGGACTAAACTTTTTTTTTTTTTTTTGGCAGGATTCTTCAAATATACCACTGGCAGAAGCACAGAGAAGAAATTCACATCCAGGAGCTGTCTATGTGACTTGACACATTTATGTTGGGAACGCCAGCTTGGTTCAGACATAGTGTAATCATACCAGACCGTTTGCCCTTTCCTGAGTCTCCCATTGACCTTCATCCTCCAGTGAATC
>NW_008620779.1:160180-249993 GCF_000691845.1 Merops nubicus | reverse complement strand
GGGAAAGATAGCCTGTTGCTTCGGGATGTTGCTTCAGGCCTCTAGTGGCATTAAATGCATTGTGCAAAATCTCCTAACGCTGTAAATCAAATCGTGCCTGAGGTACTTTGTGGGCTGAGGAGGAAAGATGGCAGGGTGGGGGAAATGGGAAATAAACATTAAAAATAACCCCCCTAAAAAGGCTGAAGTGCAAAATACAGAAGTGCATAACTATATATAGACATGCATAGATGTATGTCCGTGTGTGCACACCCAACTGCTCACACCCCACCACAGAGTAACACTACCCAAGGTCTGGTAGTAGCTGAAAAACAAAAGGAATCAAACACAAGTATTGATTTTTTTAACGTCATGAAAATCTGCAGGCAAGATTTAGGACTGTAACATTATTTGTCTGAATGATGTATGTTGGATTTATACCTGGACACATGTAACTACGTATGCATTCGTACATACATCATTGTGTTTCATCCATGAGCTGATTTTTGTTGTTTCCACATGTGAAGGCCTGAGTGTGAATGTGAAAAGATGTATTTGTGATAAGCTGGTAGACTTTCAAATTGGGAAGCTTATCTGAGGCTTGCCTAGGTGAAAGTACTGCAGATGCAAAAGCATTTTCAAAACCTCACAGAAGCCAGCCAACTCTTGCAATATTTCAAGTGGAATCATTTGCTTGGATGGAAAATTTTTAGATGCTCAAGAAAACAAAGATGGAGAATTAAAGAAGACTGCTTAAAGTTTCAAAAGATTTTGGCCTGATTTCAGACCAACTGGTCACTTAAGATATAAGGTATAGTAATGGTGTCTTGGCTTTCAAGCTGACAGTGCTGTATGGAAGTGTTTTGTACTGAAGGTCCCTGGGAATTTCAATGTTTGGTGTTGTAATTTGGCTTC
The DNA here is from genome assembly GCF_000691845.1 of Merops nubicus. Lineage (NCBI taxonomy): Eukaryota > Metazoa > Chordata > Aves > Coraciiformes > Meropidae > Merops > Merops nubicus. The sequence continues at coordinate 249,099 of NW_008620779.1, read as the reverse complement.
CTGTGCTGGGCAGAAAAAGAGAGGTCTTTGATCTCATCTTCAGCTATGTAAGCACAGCAAATTCTTACATTTGTCCACATGGCATGAGAAAAGGAAAAAGAGGGTTCCCACCATAGAAGTAACTTAAGAGCAACCTCAACCTTTAGAGTGGTAGAGATTCTATTGCAGAATATAAACTGTCCACAAGCCCAGATAAGAAGCAACCTAGATCTGTGCTGTCCCAAGTAGATATTATTCCTCCAGGTAAAACACACTGTAAACACACTGAGAAGTAACAATGAAAAAAAAAACCTTTGTCCTATTTCTTTATCCAAAGAGGACAGCAGGACCAGCTGGCAGCCTCACAACTCAGGATTTCCTCTGGATTCCTTTAACACCTCCATGGTGTTTTGTTTCTCCTGTGGTCTTTCAGCTCAACATATTTCTCAACCACTAACCATTTCCTCAAAAATGAAATTCTCAGCCTAAAAGACTGATACAAGGACTCCAATTTCCTTAAGGTACAGAGCATAAGACATCTACAAGAACTATATTTTCCCACATGTGCAATGTATGAAACTTCCATTTTATGGAGGAGGGTTTACTAAAAGTCTGATTTTGGAGTTAACAGTAGGCAGTGGTAATTAGTCCTTTGGGTAAATTTCATTGCATGGGGACAGACATCCGTAATTTGTCTCCACTGTAGGATACAAAGTGTCTCAGAAATTTGTTGAATTAGGAGCTAACGTGGGTCCAGAGCTCTTTGGTCTTGTACTGCTTTAAGAATCTTGGGAAGAACAGACTTTGTGGGTGGTTCACCGCACCGATCAAGAGCATCTGGTGATGTTTCTGCTTCCAAGTACATCAGGATTTTGAGCGATATCATGACAAGGAATATAAATATGTCAGGACCAATCTTTGACATTCAGATGTGAGGAAATTAGCGTTGTTTCAGTGCTTGTAGATCACTTAGGAGTAGTCAGTAAATTGCTCAAAGCACTTCATTCTGACTTGAGACGGATTCCCCAGGCTCCAGGTGATTCTCTAGAAAACAGTTTCAAGGAGTACATGTTAATATTTGCTTTGTTAGTTGAAACTTAGAAACAGAGAGAGCACAAGAGTGCGTAGCAGAGCCACAACCTCTCTTGCTGGGATGACTCACAATAAATTGTCTCCCCTGTGGAACCTTGGGGAGAGCTGAATCTGTTTATGCTGTGTTTTCAGATACCAAAAATCACACGCATTTTCCCCTGAGGACAGCTGAATGAGGTGCAGGTAATACAAACCTTTCCAAAAGGATTGACATAGCAGCTTATTCTTTCATGCACTACCTCACAACAAAATATTCCAATGGATTTTACCAGACCCTGTCAGGTGGAGAAAAAGGAAGAATGGGCAAACATACAAGAAATTTTTAATTTTTTTTTTTGGTTCTGTCTTACTACTCTCTTCTCTTTATTTCTCATTTTTCGGTCAACCTGACATCAAAACAGAGTAAGCAGGCTTCATCTCACCATGCCTTGGCTGTCCTGGGGATTGAAATTGCACTGAGCCAAGAATAGATGTGCATGGAAATGGGACATTTTAAACCGATGGCTGCACAGGATCAGAAGCGGTGGCAATAATGACACTTTGGGCCTGGAACTTGGCAGATCTGTGAAACAACATGGAGCTGATGTTAATGGCTCATTTTCTGACTTGGAGGGGAAGGACTTGTAGTTTCAGATGTACCACTTCTGCAGATCAGTGGCAAGGAGGAGACTTTGGTATCAGTCCACCAGCTTATCTCTCGCAAGCTGAGAGAAGTTAATATAAAGCATTGTAATCTCACAGCCTCCAGGACTCATAAGAAACCATAAGAAGAAGTTTCTCAAGCTTAAAGTGTTCTACAGGACACTAAATCTGAAGTCTCCTGGAGGCCACTGGGGAAATGAAAAGGTGTAGTTGTCACATTTTGTCAAAGTGTAACATCTATATGATAAGCCAGTTAGCTCTCTTTCTCCAGACCCAGCCCAGCTTGGGATACTGGGGCCATGTTCATTCTTTTCCAGTTTTATTGGAGTGGCTTTTTAATCAAAGCAAAATACAGCTAACCTGGGGCCAGATCCTCAGATGCTTTTAATTGGTGTTGCTCCACTGTGGCTGATGAGACTGATTTATTTCAGTTGGGAAGCTGGTTGTTGCCTCACATTCTCATGCTGACTCAACCTCTCTAGCCCTTTGGTTTTGATTTCTCTAGTTTTAGGGCTTTAATTATAACAAAAGTGGCAAAAAATGTTATGTTTTTATTTTTGACTCTTGGGAAATATGCCTTGGTTAGAAGGTGGACAAGCAAATGGGTGACAGAAGTAGGTCTGTTTGCTTTGCAAAGCTGATCTTGGCTTCTACAGACAGGAAAGAGACTCTGCCAAAGATGAGACCTGTGAGGAAGGGATAAAACCAAGAAAGGACGTACCCACAACAAATTAAGGTAAGTCAAGTGTAACAACAGATCAGCTGAAGAACAAGCAGAGTAAGTAAGGAGATGTTTGTTCGTAATGATTTTCAGAACACTTTTGGTAGAGCTGTGCAGAGAATGGGTGGTGAGGAGATAGGGAAGAGCTGCAACAAGCATGAAACCTAAAGAGGAAAGACAAGGGGAAAAAAATCCTATGATGGAGTGGGGAAAAAAAGTTCTAAAGAGGAGGTGGACACTTGCACAATAACTTGCTCATTAGCCCTTGTTTTATATTCCCTGCCTCAGAATTGTCACTTCTAATTATCTTTTCACCTTTGGTTATTAACTGCAATCACAGAAAACTAATGATCACCAACCTTGCTTCAAAATATCCACTGAATAGTGTCTGAGATCATAACAGTTTTCTTAATTTGACCATATAAATAGGAATAGCTAAGAATTTAAATAAAAGAAAAATATCTGTGAGTCTATGAGTCAATTGTCTTTTAACAATTGAAGTTTCTATAGTGAGAAGAAGGTTAACTGCTGGATTCCTTGACACTCACACATGCCTGGTGTGTTTGGTATCTTCCTTTCCCCACTTTCTTTTTTTATCCTGTGGAAGCTAAAACTTTATTATAAAATTGAAGATAAGTATATCAGTTTGTTGGATGTTGGCAGAGCAGAACACAAGCAATGAGAAGATAAGGGAATTTGGTCAAATACAAAAAATACCATGGAACCTAAACCAAATGACATCAGATAAGACCTCCACTGACTTTCTATTAAAAATGTAATAAATAAGGATCACAATAAAAAAAAATAAGTTCTGGCCCTTTTTTTTTTGTTATTGTCTCTTGGTGCTTCAGAAATGGATCTGGATTAGTGCTGTTTTCCCATTTTTAGTAAATAAATGCAGGTCAGATTATATTGAAAGTCTGACAGGTCCAGGTAAATGATAAGACTCTTTCTTTATGTACATATTTAATTTATAGATGTAATTACACTCTTCTGGGACAGCATAACTGGCCTGCTTATGGACTTAGGTGTAGTATTAGCAAGTCAGTGAGCCCTGAAACCTTAACCAGTAGTTCTGAGAGTATGATGAAGGCTGGTAGCTGGTGAATTGGATGTAAACAGAGTTGAAAATCAGTGTACATGTTAATGTGATCAGTAGTGTCAATGTTTGGATTTGGGTGAGTATTCAGCTTCCCAGATGTTCAGCCTCAGCTCTGGGATGGCAATAGCATGGCATATTGAATTGGTTTGTGGAGCATAGCATAGCTCTGTTGGAACAGTTCAGCTTCATGGGCTGGTGTTATTCTTGGCTGTTGGAAAGGTTTGCCACTTAAACTGCTGCTTCACCAAGTGGGAAGAGAGGGATTGCTAAAAAAAAGAGAGAAAGAGGCAGAATTCCCTCTTGAGGTCTGTTATTAATTCTTAAAATCTCTTCCATTCACCAGAGACTTCCAAAAATACAGTTTGTTTGCAATGTCTGTAGGATGTCACCAATGATGAGAGACAGCTGCAGATAGCTTTACTGGTGTGCTTTCTTCACCCATCTTGGATATTTTCCTGTGCAGATGCAGTTATCCCTAGCTGGCAAATTTTGTGGAGTTAGTAATACAGAGACTGGGAATCAGACCATGAATTGCAAACAGCACATATTTAATTGTTTGCTTTCATGTTTTTAATGTTTTTAGATCTTGGTATCACCTTGCTAGGGACTCGGGTAAGCTTTACATCACTGCACAGAACTATAAAAGTAATAAAATATATCCTGATTCATGGCATAGCCTGTTGGGGAGAGGTAGGGGAATTGTGTCTGCTCTTAATAGCAACCCTCTCCTCTTTTCATTTCCTACGACACCTACAAACAGAAAATGGTCACAGTTTCAGTATGGGCAGCACATCAGAAATAAGGCATAGAATGGATAATTTTGGCCTTGAAAACATTACGAAGTTGTTTTATTTCTGAGGATATTTCATAGAATGTTTCCTTCCATGAATATTTTGACCTTTCCAACAGTTCAATATCCACATCTACCTGTGTGGCTCAAGCCAGGCTATCTCAAGGCTTTGGCATGGATAAACTTTGAATGATGGGGAAAATATGTTACTGACTGGAAAAGGGAAAGTGCTTTTGATGGGAGAGGAATCCCCTTTGGGCTTGACGCTTGCCTGTGGCCTTAGGTGAGATTTGCTTAGTGGTGTCTGCAGGGTCTCCAGTGGACAATAGTCTGTGCCATAAAAAGGCTCCGTGCATAATGTGGCATATTTGTTGGCCTCTGCCTTGAAGAAACCCAGATGTGAGCTGTTTATATCCATCTAGGGACAACCTCTAGTAGGAAAGATAGTACTCTTTGGCTAACAGATATCCATCCCACTTCATTTTAGTCTACATTTCAGTCTGATGGATCTTTTTCTTCTTTTTTTTTTTTCTCTCTCCATTTAGCTTAAATGTGGGGAGTTTTAAGCATCTATAACTTTCTTGAAAACCAAAAGGAGTGAAAATGATCATCATTCATCATACGTTTTAATTAGATTTAATTAAAGAATGTTTAACCAAATATATACAAGTGTATGAAAAATGTCCATGTCTTTCTCCTTCAGACTTGAGTTTCTCAGTTCTTAGGCAGAATCACGTTATCAAAACTTGACTCAACTGTAAAAATCAGATCTCAAAGAAAACATTCTGGGAAAAGAGGGGGGGAAAAAAAGACAACAAATCCACAAAAAAAACCCAAACAAACAAACAGAAAACATTCTGGGAAAAGAGGGGGGGGGAAAAAAAAGACAACAAATCCACAAAAAAACCCCAAACAAACAAACCCACAAGCTACTGTAACACACACTGTCTGGCAATAGCAATCTACCCAAACAAACAAACCCACAAGCTACTGTAACACACTCACGCTGTCTGGCAATAGCAATCTTTTCCCTTATGATACAACATGCTGTAGGCTTTTGGCAGGGTATTTCCCCACTGCTGGGCTCAATTTGGGGTGTAAAAATGTGCACACGGGCACAGGTACACCCCCATGTGCATCCCTTAGCAGAGGAGAGAGAGTAAGAGAGAGAAAGACAAACCCACAAGCTACTGTAACACACTCACGCTGTCTGGCAATAGCAATCTTTTCCCTTATGATACAACATGCTGTAGGCTTTTGGCAGGGTATTTCCCCACTGCTGGGCTCAATTTGGGGTGTAAAAATGTGCACACGGGCACAGGTACACCCCCATGTGCATCCCTTAGCAGAGGAGAGAGAGTAAGAGAGAGAAAGTGAGTGTCACACCCTTTAAATTCAGGTGGCCTCAAGCAGTGCCATATAATCCCAGCCTCAATTAAACTTTCCAAGGTCAGTGGTGTTCTACCAGGTCAGACATAAATAAGTCAGGTGAGAGTCTTAGGGCACTGAAAAGCCATATTTATTCTTTATTCACAGTTCATAGCTATCAAATGAAGCCTAACAGAGAGAGAGAGAGAGTATGTGAGAGTGTGACTCTCAAAGCTGCCCCTGTTGTAAGTACTTTTCTTTTTTTTTAAAAAAAGAAAAGACACAAATCTGACTCGTCCCTACCTCAAAACTGCAGAAAACTTCACTGTGAGTGTAGCAGCTTCAAGAAGAAAAAAGAAGAGATTTTAATTCAGCAACATTATGTTCAATGACTAATTAATTTATTCAAGCAAACGTGTTCTACTTGTTCTGAAGATTTTTTTTTTCCTAATTTTTTTTTTTTTTTAAGAGAGAGTTCTCATTATTTTAAAATTAAGTTTTGTCTATAGCTAAGTCTTTACTACATGGAATGTGAGGCCAGATGCCACCCCAAAACCCTCTTGAATTCAGATATACAGGTTTAATGTCCTGATTCAGCCACCAATGAAAAATGAACCTATATATTGCACAATCCACTTGGCTTGTAAACAGAATATTTAAATTCCTCTTGTTTTGGGGAAGCAGAGTAAAAAAAATAGGAAGAATAATGATGTCTATTATCTTAGTCTAAATGTGTTAAAGACTGTGGACTTACATTGTCTTCTCTGGACCTCAGACCTACTCACAAGAGTTATCACTTCTAGAGAAGGTAATTAAGGCTAGTTGAGGTCCACTGATTTCTCTACTGTCTGAAGAACTAAGTGAATTTTCCAGGCCTTTATGACTAATAAACAAATCAATATATATGTTTTGATAAACCAGCATACCACAAATCTGCCTTGCTGTGCTGCATAAGATTTTAGAGTTTTGATATGTAAAGTTAGACCTTCGTCATGTAATTGTTTAGCTGGGGGGGGGGGAAGACTATTTTAGGGAGAATTATTTAAAACAATATCAAAAAGAAAATCCTTCTCTTAAACTATTACTTTTCTCTCTCCAAAAATGAAAATTGACCTCCCCCAAAGTGTAAGTAGAGACATGCTGTAAGATTATCACAAGCAGAAAGTGTAAGTACTTTTTCTGAGAAGGGCTCAGAGGTCTCAGGCTGGTTTTGGTCTGTTGACTTAACTTGATTTACACCAGTTTACACAGTTGAGAAACTCATACATGCTGCTGGGAAAGTGGTCTCATACCTTTGATTCGTTTTTCCTTATTTAATCCTTTTATTATGATTAAGATATGATGATCTATGAAGCATATAAGGTGTGTATATATTTTTGTTTCCTAAGGCATTTCACTCCTGTTGAGAAATAATTTTGAAAGTGCAATTGAGCAATATCAAAAATAAATTTCCAGGTATCTTTTGTGAATAATATTGCTAGCTTTTATTTAGTGTATATAAGGAGATCATCTCATTAATTATTGTGAATATTCATACAGTGGATGCTTATACATACAGGTTTGAATCACTGAATATATACAATTTTTGTCAAGAGTAACTTTTAATCTGAGAAATATTCAAACACACGTATAATCCCACATTTATCTTCCTTACAATAACTTGCAGACTTCCAATCAGGGAATGGAAAAAATACTAGGTGATTAGCATGTCCAGACACATAATGACAAGTGTTGATTAGTTAAAGTGAACACTTTCCAAACAAAGAAAAGTATTTGTCAAAACTGTTATACAATTTTGGATATATTTGCTATATTCATCGTCAAGCAGCTGTATTAGTGATTCCAAAAATTTTAAGACAAAGTTAACATTAAAAAGCACAGGCCTTAGGGAGAGTTTGTAGGGGACAAAGTGCCATAGCAAAGTCCTCACAGAATATCAGTTTTATATAATAGATATTCATATTAGAAATCATTTTAGCACTTGGTATCCATTAACATATGTGTTAAGAGTCTTCTGCTTCTGTGCCTCTGATTTTAACGTCTGTCAGTATAACAGAAAATCTTGACAAATGTTTCTGAAGCTTTTATATGTTCTTCATCCCAAAACTGGGTTGCAATCCCTGTTATGGCCACTGTGATAATAGAAGAATTGGGATCAGATGATTGCTTCCATAGATTAGATGTGGAGAAAGGGCATTACAACAACCTACTGGCTTCCATTCAGATTTGGGCTGTACACCATGATTCAGTAAGAGGACAAGAGTGGGGAAAAGCAAAATATCTCTCTTTATTAAATCTACTCGTATTGCATTCCCTCAGTTACCTCCCAGAAATGTATCTTATTAATGAATACGTTACATGACTCCTTCTTGAAGCAAGGAATTAAAGCAAACCTCAACCAATCAATGCCATAAGAAATTCCACCAATAGCTGGAACAAAATGTGATTAAATGAAACTGAATCCAAGAACACTTCTTCCCTGAGAGGCAAAGGTAAAATGTCCCTTTAAGGCTAAGTTGATAGAAATGTATATAGAGTTTTTAAATATATCTCCCACCACACTGAAGCACTCAATCTTAAATACTGGCACGTAGCAAGGCCATGGAAACTCCTTCAGATGGAAGGTCCCATTCCTCAGTTAACAGACTTTTTGATAATTTACAGTCATCTCCACCATGCTAAAGATACCAGTTAAGGGATATGAGCCAAGTGCTTTGTCAAGGTCCAAGTTAGATTAGTTACAACATCCAGAGTTATTAACTGGAAAGAAAAGGGAAGAACATTAAAGAGGGTATTGTATCGCTCAGCATTTTGTGTAGCATCCATGTCTTCTGGTTCTCCATTTATTCAGAATAAGCACTTGAAGCCAGTGGCTGAAAAGAAAGTAAATGATCTTGAAGTTGTCTTCTGAGGAGGTCCTCAGCCCTGGGAAGCAGCACAGTAGCAAGCAGGTTGAACATCTCTTTACTTTATTCACATCCAAAAGATAAAATCTGAAGGGAGGGACTAAAGTGGGGAGATGTGTATGTGGTTATGAAACATGGCAATGCAGCAAGAACAGATTTTTAGTTAGAAAAAGGATCTCTTAGAATTGTATTGCTGAATTCATTGTGCTGCTAAGCATACTTTACTTCATGTCTCATTTTTCCAATCCAGGAAATATGGATAATGATTTACATTTGGTGGAGCTTACAGTGAGAAAGAAATTGGTACTGAATTGTCTTTTTCCACACTCTAGAGTGGCTCAGGGTCTAAAACGTCCCATGGGTTCCTCCAGATTCAGCCTGCCAAGGAGTCCATGTAGGGATTGTTCTACTGGCCAAAATCTTTGCTGTAACTTACTCTTTCCTCATGACTTATCCACCATCATGGGCAGAGATTGCTCATTGCATCATCGACCAGCCTTTGCAGAGCAATATTTTGACTACTTTGAATACACAATACTAGAATCAAATAGCTGTGGAAAATAAGCTTTTATCTTCTAATCTGCTTCAAGACGCCCTTGGATGTGGTGTTGGGGGGGGAAAAAGTAAAAAAATATTTATTATTATTTTTGTTATTCCTATAGATTTTTACACAGCCAGAGTTCACACTGGGGAGGAAAGTTACGAACCTGTTATCTTTCACGTGCTCTATTATTGATCAAAGCCAATGTCAATGTTAAAGTTATATAAATGTTTTGCAGGCCTATAATGATTCATGGCTTTCTGTACAGTAGCAATGTTCCTGATGTTGTTGCACTGTCTGGAGCTAATGTTCTGATTAATGCATGTTTTCCTTCCTGATTTAAGAAATAGCTTATGGCTAAAAATCCTTAGATGTTCTCTGATTTATGGCATCTTCTTTCTTTATTTTCTTTCCAGCTTCTTGTTTTATATATATAGTATAAACATATGTATTTGTAAATGTGGCAGGTTTAGAGATATCCCTGATGTAATCCCCTATAACTTGTCTCTAAAGACTGGTATTTGTACCAAAAAAAAAAAAATTTTGTTAGACCATGTCTACGAATCCATCATCTGATGGGGATGCTCTAGTCAGCATGTGTGGTTTGTCAAAACAGCACCAAACAAATGTGGCCACATCATTCACTGGCTTGTGGCGGACAGGAGAGAGGCTGTTTCTACAGTTGAAGCAGCATGAAGAATCAGGGTGATCTGTCATAGTTACAGTCCAAAACTATCAGAACTAACAGTGCACTTGTGTCCCAAATCTTGTTTCTCAAGCAGTGGTTTGTAAAGGCAGAGGCTGTGATGGGATATACCTTGGGCTCACCAGCTGCATGGTCTAAAGGGAACAACCTCTAGAAACATGACCTAGCTCAGTCCTTTTGTCCAAGTAAGGCCAAGGTCTAAGCACCAGAAACAAACTGCAGGAGGTTGGCTTAGGGTGCTGTCCTCGAGTTTTCACAGAGGTTGGGGAGGTGAAGGTCAGGCTTGTAAACTGTTGTCCAGAAATATAACTAATTTTCTGGTTAACACCCTTTCCTTAGACAATAGTGTCAATGGAAAGTACTGTGCTTCTGCAAAGCAGCCAGTGTCTGTTTGATTTTCCTTTGATATATTTCAAATATATTTCCTCTGCTGCAAGGACTATCCACACATTCAATATATATATAATATTTTTTCAAGTCTTTTTATTAGAAGTGGACTGATTGCCAGTTAGCCCTCTGGTTCCTTTACCTAAACTCAGTGGAGGACTGGTGTGCAAAAGAAAGTACCCACTTTGTTTTTATCTGCCATGCTGTAAACCACCTACTTGTGTCCCTTTGTGTCTTTTGTGAAGCCTGTTAAAGGCTGTTACTGCTAATTGCTGTGCTTAGCTTGCTGTGTTCATCTGTGGGCAGAAACCAGGGAGATCAAAGAGCAGTGCACTCCATAAAGTCTTGCCGTGTTCATTCTCCAGCTCTAATTCCATCTGCACATGGCCGAGGTACTACGCGGAGGGGTGGCACAGAACATCTGAAAATACATGGAGAGAGAAAAATGGGGTTTATTTCACTAAGACTTTCAGGCTGTTTCAGCTGTAGGTTCAAAAGGAAATGTTTTGCAGTGCTTTGATGCAGGACAGTGCCTTTGGAGGCTACCCCAAGGCTTCTTTATCTGAAGCAGCCTATGAGGGGTGATAAATTTTATCTTTTCTTAAAAAAACAGTTGCATAGAAGCATGCAACATGACAAAACCTCATGAATCTTGACGTTTCAGTCCTGTAGTAGAAGTTTAAAACTCACAAAATGCATGATCTGTTCCCTCCAGACTAATAATAAAGCTCTTAGTTTTGTTACAAAGTGATGGAAAAATGTTTAGAATGAACATTGTTCCACCAAATCAGAGCTGAAGGATCAAGAGCCTTCTCAGTGTCCAAATTACAAGTGCTTTGGAGGTAGAAAGTGCTGACCTAGTCCTTTGAAGAGGTTCCAATCTGATGTTACATTGGAAACACCCTTCTTCCACCTCCCCTGACTTAATAGTGGTGGCCCTGACCGGCATTATTATGAACATTCAACATTTCAAAGGGTTGTAGATATTCTTAAACACAAAAAAAAGCCTCCCTGAGGCCTTTCTTCAGACTTAATTTTGGATTCTGACGTGAAACACACCAACATTATTAAGCTGCATTGTCCGTGTGCAGTCTTCTAAGGGAGAAATGATTGCAAAGGCAGTGATTTTTCAGCTTGGCACCACCAATGATTTGGGTAGGTTCTAACTGGGAATCGACCACCTGTGGAACAGAGGAATTTTTAAAAACTTTATTTTTTTAGTCCTTTTATGATTTTAGGCTTATAATATTAGTCGTGCCACTTGCTTTGGCACAGCCACAGACTCCAAAAGGGTTTAAATGGCAAAACTTTTTTTCACTCGGTTCACAGCAGTCTTGTTAATTCTTGTAAGAAAGACTTGATTTTATGTTGTTAGGAAAAAATATAAGAAAAATCCAAATTTGGTGTCTCCCAGGGGTCTGTCTTGCTTTCCAGCATTCACCAGATCCCTGGCACATTATTATGTGTTGCCTGCTAGTGTAAGCTATAGATTTTTGTCTCTGCTCCAATGGGTTGTTGTTATAAAATTACCAGCTGATGTTTATCCACAGACATAGGAATAACAGTATTATTAACTATTCCTATATATTTTGTGTCATTATGACTGTAAGGGCTTGTCTGAATAATAAAGATTCCCTTGAGTGGGACTCACTAGGGTAAATGACTGTTTAATAAAGACAGATAATGTAGATGAATCATTTTGACTACTTAGAAGAGCAATTGTGCTAAAACTCTGAACTTACACAAAGTCCTTCTGAATACATTAGGGGGTCAAATCCTGCCCCTTGAAATCACTGTAACATTGCAGCTGAGTGGGAAAGGACTGAGATCTCAGTTTAGGAGCAGGGATTAATTTTTACCAAGGTGGATTTGACTCATTTACATGGGTAAAACTCAACTGCTATCACTTTTTAAACTCTAAGACTGTAGGTAGTATAAAAACATGCCTACGTAAATGTCTATATTCCATCTTCATGTATTGACATTTATGTTTAAAAGAGACTTCTGCTAAATTGTATGGCTTTGTTTTCTCTCTTCTCCATGATGTAATACTTCATGCTACACTGAAAGAATAAGAATATGAGTTTATTAAGTTTACTCAGAAAACTATTCAGTCATCTGTATGAGCTCTTGGAGCTATGTCAACATTTTCTTGAAAGATATCTGAGATTATTTGATGTTTACTTTTTTAAGTACAGTATTTGTGAGTAAAAGTGCACAAGAACATTTTATTACATTTTAAATGTAATTCCTGATCCCGGGGTGCTGTCTATATAAATCTGAACAAACCTACAAAATCACTATCTATATTAGATCAGCAAATCCTCTCAGTCCCAGAACTGGTCACTGTGTTAAGAATAAGAGGCAAAAGTGAAATTCCTTGGTAATAAAACTTCTGAGCCTTGACAACTGTGAGGTAATGCCATTTCTTGCAGCATTGCCTAGACCTTTCAAAGTACACTACTCTTTATTACATGCCTTTCCTCTGCCCCTAAACCTTCACTTCTAAAGTGCACATCTCACAGGTAACTAGTCTAAAATGTACTTTTCAATCATCTTCCTAATTCACTCAATGTAGCATGAGGTTTAGATAAACCAGGAAGATGTGAAATGCAGAATAAAAGGTTTAGGTTGTATGATACCACTCACCTGTTTGAAGTCTTTTGCTCTATGTGGAAATAATACAAAAAGACTTCTTCTTCAGGATAATTCAGAGTGACCCAGCTCATCTCCCAGGCAGTGATGACACCAACTCCCAGCGTTATTGCAAGGTCCTGCCCCTGATCTTCAGGGAGATTTACATCTTCTTTCAGCCTGTTTTCTCCGAGCCTTTTGTCAGGTGGTGTGTAGGTAACAAAATAATGTCTTGCTTGGATCCACCAGCTCTGCAGGGGAAATTTTGCCCTCTAAACACCAGTGCCAGTGCTGATATTGTGTTGTCTTCATTCTAACATGCTTCTGTGATTCAGCTAAGAGTGGAATTGGGCAGCACTAGATGGCTTGGGACAGTTTTGCTCTTGTGCTGTCTTTTTGGTTTCATGTAGTAAAACTTTCCTAAAGCTGGAACAGAGTGAATCAGATTTCATCTGGAAAGTAGAATGAGGAGACTTGCAAGGGCCTGTCTCTACTACCAGGTTTCCCATAATTTATGTGTAAATCCCCTAAACTGAAGAACCTGAATTCGGGTTCTCTGAATAAAATCTCTGTTGTGGTTTGTAAGCAGGTCCAAGCTTTTGTAGAGGAATTGTTGGCTGCTGCTGCTGTTATATACACACGCACATGCAGCTCTTGGTGGGTTTGCATCTTCTGGCAGTGTGGATAGGTTTGAATTTACTCTGATCAAGGCAAAATACCCTGCTGTGAGGCTCAGGTTCACCATCCTACTAATAAAGTATGTGACTCTTGGACAAGAGCTGCTCTCCATCTGGCAAGGCCAGGTCATGGGCTTGGATGGGATTTTGGCTGTCTGCAGTAATCCCTGTAGATGTACCTAAAAGTTTTTTGAGGCACCTAATACTTGAGACAAATATATGGAAAAAATACAGCTCCATCTCAAAAATAAATGCTCCGGAGTTAACAGCCATAATATTCATGGAAATACTTAATCACTAGCTGCCCCATACCTTTATCTTTAAGTACACATTTGTGTGTGTGTGTATATATATATATTTTGCTGGACTTAAATCAGGCTAATTTTTAGTGCATAAGGTAGAGCACTGCCAATATGGAAACATCTGTGTTATGCAAATTCCTCTGAAATGGGTGAATGACAGGTAACCAATTGTATTTTGGAGTTGTTCCATGTAGAGTGAATCAAAAATTTACAGCAAGTCAGTCCAGCAAAAATCTGCAGGGTTCCTTTTTGATGTATCCACAGCTGTGATCTTCTGTGTTGACTTTTTTCTTCTAAAGCTAGAAATAGTTTTTTTTTAAAATGGAAAGAATATTTAGGGGTACTGAGAAATCTAAAAGATAGATTGAATTCATCCTGAGACTTCCACTCCACATCTCCAGCAAGGTTGGCTGTGATAGGTTTTCCTTGCTCTCTCCTGTAGTCCCATATTACTCAACTTCTATAGGGATATGTATGAGTGTTTCCTGGAGCAGTTTGACCCTCTCCATGGAAGGGAGTAGGGATGGGGCTCCTCGTGTGAGCCCAGGACAGGATAGTTCCCCTTGCTGTGTAGGTGGATCAATGAGGTTAGCTCCAGGATAAGACTCCAGTCCTTAGACATCAGAAACTTCTCTGCTCTGCCAGAACTATTAGCATTGAATACTGCAGGACCTACAGCACCAGCCTAACTCTTAGAACACCAGCTCTGCAGTGCTGTGGACAACGGATGAGAAGGTTTTGAGAATAAATGCTGCCAAATAGTTTTCCTATTTCAAAAAGTTGTAGCACTTCACTTATGGATGAGCTTGTTGCTATCTGGCAACAGAGCTGATGGGATTAACGCTGCATTCCCAGAGCACTGAAATAAATAAATGTGATTTCAGGAGAAATAAAAATGCAGTTATAGAAAAAGTAACATCATGATTTTCTTTTGAAATGTAAGCTTGGCCCAATCAGGAATCCTCATAGTTTAGCTTGTGCTGGACAGAGTAGAATATTTTTCTGCAAAATATTTTGTTGTGTAGATCTCATTAATTGTAAACGTGCTGAAAAGCTCTCTACTACTTTTTTTTTGCCTCTGATTCATTGGTGACCTGTACAAGGAGGAAACACATGCTTATTGTTAAAGAAAGAAAAAAAGAACAGAAGGATCATCTAATGCTCAGATGAAAGACAGAGGAAAAATAACCAATCTGTAATGCAGATTTATTAATAGTCATTCACTGGTTTTCACTGAAATACTCTTCACGTAACCTTGACTTTATTAAGTAGTCCTTAAGGTGCATTTGGAAGACAGATAATGAGTTTGGGGAATAGTCTTATCTACATCAAGCTAATCTTTAACAGCTTGGAAGGGAACTCGCAGAAACTTTTCCACTTTAAGTGACATAGCCATGTTCAAATCAAGCCTTTTAAAATGTCATTTTAATAGGAAGAGTTTACAGGCATTTTTAATAGCTGTACTTCATAGAGGAATATGATTTAAACAAAGGTGATAGAAAAAGTTATTGAGTTTTTAATAGCATTAATGGGGCTGGAGGGAAGCGGTGCTGGAGAAGCAGGAACGTTACTGTGCTGGAGTGGCACTTAGTGTCTTGATTAATAAAGACAAGGCAGCTCTTCCTTGAAAAAAATAGCTCCTTTTATGGCAACTGTCCCTTTAAAAGGGAGGGCTGGGGCAAAGGCAGGGGTTTTGGGTGGTATTTCGGTGCACATGCTGCATTGTCCAGCTTCCACAGGCAGGAGTTTGCAAGAACCTCCTGACCCTTTGCAGGCGTTGAGCCCAGTTGAGTGTGTGAGGGAGAGAGTGATGGGGAGGCAAGATCAGAAAGAAACTCCAAAGAAAACAAACTGAGGGTCACTCTTCTACTGAGAGCTCAGATTTAACCCATCTCTGCTTTCCCTTCAATTTCCAGCATGTTCTTGAGAATAATTTCACTTTTCCTGTGTTATGTGTAAAACCACAGATGTGGTTGTGCACCCGGAGACACATGCGTGGCGTTCCCACCAGCTTGTATACAACTTGCACACACCATGAGCTGAATTTTTAACCCTCTGGTACAGCCAGATGAATTACACCAACCCTCTTCTGCCGATTCTAGTTGGCTCAGCTCATTTTGTTTTGCTCGCTTTATTGTTTGGGCATCAAATGTCCCAGCTCTGCCGAGTGTACACACATTTGGTTTCTGACTAATGCAAGGCCTCCGTCAGAGAGACAGCATTTGTCGTTTAAAATCCAGCATGTCTTAGAGTCAGGTCATGACTCAGATACCACAAACTGTATACAGAACAGACCACAAATTCCTCCAGCACGATTGAACAAGGCTTTCCGAGAAGCCACTTCCCCTGCTGGTTATATCCTAACCCTGACTGACAAGTAGCAAATAACCACGGCTCTCGAGTGGCATTTTTTTTTCAGCTATTTTGTGTTAAATTTTTTTGGTCTGCTGTATTCATGGCTGTTTTAAAAGGCTGCCTTATTGTGTGCACACAGAATGGTGCTTTTAGCTATAGGGAGGCAGCTATAGAAATTTAGGTTGGTTCTGTTTTTACAGTAACATTGGCATGGATTGATTTAAAGCTCCAGGCTGGGGATTTTAGGTAGACACCAAACTTCAGGGCAAAACTTGGCCTGATCCTGTTGGGTTCCCCTGAGGCACAGCTGCAGCTCTCATGTGCTTCGTGCACAAACCCCATAAATCGGCTGGAGTTTGCTGCAGCAGCTCCTGAACTTTCACAAAACCTTTCCATGAACCTGCTAGGGGCTGGAGAGGGGGGCAGGCAAGGGACGGGAGCAGGGCTGCTGGCCGCAGGGAAGTTTGTGGGGAAACCTGAAACCAGGTGAACTTCCCAGGCTGAGAGTTTCCTTAGGCTGGAGACCTGCAGACATTTCTCATTTGGAGGCAAAATTGGAGTTAACAAATCTGTTAACAAGCCTCACACGTCTGCTGACCAGTAGTAAATCCCAGCTCGATTTATTACTGAATACAACACTTTGCAATAAGTCCTCAGTGTAATTTTGCAAGTGGATGGAGAACAAGTCGGGATCTTAAACCCTAGCTAGAAAACCCCGTCATGAGAATCAGGTGGGGTAAAGCCCTTTGATTTAACTTTTTTTTTTTCTTTCTTTCTTTTTTCTTTTTTTTTTTTTTAATGAAACAAGAAAATTCATCTGCCAGCACTATTCTGTGCTCTTTTGTCAATAGAAAGGTTGTTTTGCTAATGGTTATCTGTCTGCAAGTCCTTGACCTGCTTGTAAACACATTTCTGCAGGAAAACCCCAGGCCATGGCCTCGAGCATTTACGTCAACAAGAAGAGATAAAGTGACCAAAACTTAACCTGATCTGGCCTGGAGTGCCCTCTACTGCCCCTTGACCAAATACTTCCCTAATCTGTGGCCTTCTGCAAGGAACAGATTGTTGTGTAAGAAGTATCACCTGGAACCAAATCAATTTTGGGAGCCTGACTTCCTCCTCCTCTCCTCCTGCCCATAGCCAAAGCTTATGGAGTCGCTGGAGGTTAAGGAAGAAGGGTTGGGTAGGTGCTGGTGAAAGGGCAGGAGGTTTTCCCCTTGTATCACCACCTTTGTCCCCATCCCAGGTATCTGTCACCTGAGGACAGCTGGGGAGGGCAGCCCCGGGCGGCGTCCGTCACGCCGCGTTAACCACGCCACCTTCCAAGCCCTGTGACAAACGCAGGCAGATCCCAACTCCCCGATCGAGTTGCTTTTAAAAGCCTTTTGCTGATCCCCTGGGATTTGTTCTGGCTTCCCACGGCACAAGCAGAGGCTTTGACACAGGCGAGATTCAGAGAGTTGCTAAAGTAGGAGTGAGGTCCCAGGTTGCGGTGAGGAGCCTGGAGACCGTTCACCAGCCCAGGGGTGATGGGTCTGGGGGAGAAGGCTGAGAGCCACCGTGGTGTGATGGCATGAGCATCCCTGGGTTGGCTGCTGCACCCACTTTTGGAGGCTGGGGTGAAAGGTGGCTGAAGACAATTTGGGGTGAGAAGTGACACCAAACTGTTTCAGGAAGGAAGGAGTACATCTGTATGTTTTTTTCTTATAAGAGCTGGACTAGAAAAGTCAAATTGCTTACGGAAAGGGAAGTGTAATGCTGTGAAAGATCCTAGACAAGACAGCTCTAGAGATAAAATGACAAACTCCAATTGCAGTTCACAATAGGAACATTCATGGTGCTGTGCCTCCCTTTGCACCCTGCTCCAACTGCCCAGGAGGCCACAGCCCCCGGGGGGTTTCCTGGCTCACCGAAAAGCTGGTGGGTCACGTCCCTCCAGGGCAGCATTTCTTCCATCTCCTTAGTCCAGTCACAGGTTGCTGGGCTTACTCCTTTGGGCAGGGTGGCTAAACTGGGCATCTTCAGAGTCACTGTTTAGCAGTAGAGCAAGAAAATTGTATTTGCTGCAAAACCTTTGGTGTTCCAAAGCAACCCAAGCGTTTCTGCTGTGGAGCTGGGCAGCTAGGAGGGAAGGGAGAGACCCTTCCTGTGGTCCACCATCCCTTCCCTCAGGGACCCTGTGTTGCATACTGAAACACCTCCCTGCTTTGTATATCCAGAGTCAGCTGAGGTCTTGGACTGAGTATTGCACCTCTTATTTTTATAAATTTTATAATTAATTTCAATGGATTCTGCAGGAAGTGTTCTAAGAATTCCATTCTCTATCACCTGAAGATGGCATTTTTTAGGAGACAAGGAAAAACTTGTACAAAACTCATAGTTTTGGCATTTGTTACTTTTTTTTTAATAATATAAAACTCATAACATTTTTTATGACCATAAAGTCTTTCAGAACTTTGTTTCGGTTGTTTCATAACAAAACAAAGTGACCCACAAAGGGGTAATGAGATGCTGTGACCACTATGAGCCACAAATTCTTGATGTCCATTCTTGATGGCATTTTTTTGGCCTTTTTTTCCCCTCATTCATTGGTAGGTCCAGTCTTCTGAGCACCTCCTGCAGGTGTCTTACAGGCTTCTACCAAGTATTGGGAGGAGAACGTGAAATCCTTCATTGATTCCAGCCAGGCTGGTTCCTTAGGATAAACTGGTTTATACTCTTCATTTAGGTGTTTATTCTTATTTATTCTATACCAGACAGTTATAATTCCACCTTTCCATAGTGGGATTAATTGACAAGCTTTAATCTATACTGGACAAAATTTTTCAATGTTAGCTTACAGGAAATATCATTTCAGCTTTCCTGACAGAAAACCAAACTTTGAGGAACAAAGTAGATTTTTTTTATTTTTCTGTAGAAAGAATCTATTTAAGGAAAGTGATTCTTTTTTTCCCAGAAAAAAACAAACAAACAAAAACATTCTAAGAGAAAATTTGAAAATGGAAATTATAAACTTGCTCAATAATTCAAAATTACTGCCTTTTTTAAAAATTTATTTACAATATTTCTTTATTTTCATGCTTCCAAAATTCAAGAGGACTTTGAAGGTGAATGCACCTCTGATGGGCAACTTTTTGGATTGAAAAATTTAGTTCCATGGTGAAGAGAACCTGTCTTCCTCATAAAGTACAAAGCTATTTAATCAAAGAAGGGCTGACAGAATCTATTCAGTATTCTCAGCTACTTTCCAAACCAAACTTCTGAATACATGTTAGTGATTCTGATTAAGTCATACTCCTGAACTCCCTCCAGGCTCTGCACTGGAGATGATATTTATACAGCACTAATAGAGAAAACTTGGTGTGTTTCAAAAAACAATTCCCAAGAAAACCAAAGCTGAGTTCAGCAGATGTAACAGGGAAATTTTTCAGGCAACTCTGACTCTCCTGCCTTTCTTGTTACAAAAAAAAGCCAGCTTCAATTTAATTCTCAGCCCCTGAATATTGCAAGGGAGGGAGTTTTGAAAGAATCAAGTGACCCATTTCAATGTTGTTTGTGCTCCTAATCAAAATATACGTAGTCTTTTTGTTCCAAAAATTGACACTGAAGTTTCAAACTGACTTCTGGAGTTTGAGCATTTTATCCATTTTAAATTTGTCAAAATCTTTCTGACTTGAAACTTTCAGTTCAGTCTAGGACTAAGGCACTTTTTGAAACCATTTATTATATGGGGCACCTTAGGGACCAGTGATTCTAGTGAAAATCAACACAAAGTGAACACTTGCTGTGGCTTAGGACAAGGTGAACAGTTAATAAAAGCAATACCTAGATTCTTCAGATGAGATCAGCATAGTTTTTAGTGTAAAAATGTACTACATAGGCATTGGATGAGAGAAAAGACACTTTTATCTGCATGTTTGTCTTTCTCAAGCCAACGACTCCATCACTTTATCTGTAAACTTTCCCAGTGCTGTGATTTGGTGAGCTATTAGAAATAGCAACCCTGTAAGCAAGAAACTGTACGTGTGACTTTTTCATCCAGGCTCACTCATATATATCTGTGTGTCAATATATACTGGCTGACATAAATATCTTTGTTTTTAGAAAAAGAGGATTTTCCTCGGGGACTTTAAATAGATTCAGAGGATATTCCAAGGTATCAGACTGTATTTCACTGTGATATTCATATTGTCAATAGTGGGACCTTTCTCTGGAAAATGGGTCTTTTCCTGTAAACATAATAATATTTCTGGATGGTGAAATATACAGTAAATGTTAAACAAGAAAAGAACTAAATTGCAGACTATTCCCTGGTCAGCAAAACCTGCCCATTATTTTTCAGTTTGCTGAATCTGTAGTTTTTACCATTTTTTTTAAACTGTGACTTTTCAGATTCATGAGGGTAGCACAGGTAATCTTCATATTTATAAGGACACACTGTCAACTTGCTTTTCATAATTTATAAACTCTTTTTTTTATTATTATTCCCTTTCCCTGTTGGAAGCCTGAAACTGGCATGTTTCCTTAATAGAGCTGAGAAAAAAAAAAAACTCTGCATTTTTGCTCTGGGAGATGATTTCTCAGGAATAAGCTATCTGTGCTTCATGCAAAGGAGTAGCAACCTAGCTGGCTTAGTAGGGCTGGAATTAGTGCTGTAGGGTCTATTTTGCAAGTGCTTGCATGCTTTGCCTTTTCAAGTTGCAACTTGCATTTTGGTTTTGTGAGGGATTTGTCAATTTTGACAGGATCTGGATGACTGTTCATCTCTTTGCTTGGCTGGACTCTTGCTTTTATGTATGCTAACTGACCTCTTCTCCCCATTGCCTTCTTCATGGTGCCTCTCACACTCCTGCCTGCTTCCATTTCTTCCTGGCAGGTTGGGAATAGATATTTTTCTTCTGCTCCTGCATTGAGAGAATGGCAAGAACAGGGACCCCTTATTCCAGGATTAAATAAAAGTAGTTTCATAGCTATTTTCTAATTCTCTTTGTAATTTCACTGCATTGGATCAACCTGGTCTAGTGGATGGTGTCCCTGCTCATGGCAGGGTAGTTAGAGCTGGATGAACTTTAAGGTCCCTTTCAACTTGAATCATTCTATTATTCTAATCATTACTTTCCAATAGGGTTTATAAAAGTAACTGTTTCCAAGAATTTAGGTTAACCCTGCTGCTGGGCTGATGTAAGCAAGCAGAAACATTTCTGTGTCTTCAAAATTGGTCCCAGAATTTGCAAGAAGCCAAGTTTGCTTTCAGTAGTAACTCAGTGTTGATACTGATTTATAAAGCACTATGAAATTTAGTGACTGGGTACTTTAAACACCATCTCCTGAGCGTTCTAGTAACTATTAGGGCAGATAGAATCTGTTTGGAATTACTTTTAATGGCTGTTTGAATTTAAAAATCTGGTAAGGATTGATTCAAATTGAAGGTCATGAACTCCTTTACCCATCACCCCTTCTTGGCTCAACAAGAGTCCTATTTCATGATCTTTTAGCCATGGCTCTTTAGTTGAGAAGGTGCTGATATGAATAATTAAGCTAAAATGGTGTTGGGAAGATCCTGTTAATATTTAGTAACATATCATTGACTCTGTTCATCCATCTGCCAGTCTCTCCCCAACAAGTTTTGATCTTCTTGGTTAGTTTCAGGAAAATCTGGCACAGAAGTAGAGGTATTTACTAGCATTATGATACTAAATGCTTTTGGAGACCTGGCAGCTGATGAAGGGGAGAATTTTCCTGTTGGAATAAAACACAACTCCAGCAGGGCAGATGTATAGATTGGACTGTTAACAGGTCAATCTGAATCAGTCATGTAGTGCATTTGGCCCTTTATTGAGACAATTAGGCAGGTGATGTGAGAAAGGTGTCTGAAGTGATGGCAAGGAGAGGGAAGCAACACAGAGCATTGTGTCCCTGTGATTTAGACGATGTGCAGGACATGCTTGAAGAAACTGGGCATCAGATTTCTTTCTTTTACCACTGAAGAGGGTCTGGACCACTTATGTGCCACTTAAGGCCTTTTACAAGGTTGGATTTCCTTTGGTGATATCCCAAGGGAATGACATGGCTGCAAAGTCTATTCTGCTATTCCTTTAGGATGCCCTGCCCTGGGAGTAACTGAAACCTGGGGGTAAATCACTTCAGAAAAAAAGATCTGTGGGAGAAGAAATCTAAACAGTGTTTTGGCTTGATATGCTCAGGCTCTATCATGAACTCTGCTGCAGGATTACAGCAGATCCTGACCCTGTTGACCTAGTATCAACCCTTTTCTGTAAGCTGTGCACAGAAGAGAAGGAGGAGGATAGATACTGCGAATGGCTTAGAGGCTTAGATGCAGTAGGCTCTGAGTATCAGCACCAGTTCAAAGGATCAAAGGAGGTTTATGACTTTCTAGCCATGCTAATTAATGGAAGAAGTGGTATTTGGTCTTCATTATGGACTTTAAGAAAGAAAAAAAAACAGAAGTCAAGTGTTTTGGCCTGTGGTAAAGCGCTGAACAAGGCTGGTGAAAGCAACAGAGCCATCTCCATTAGGCTTTCAGCAGCGTTTCAAGAGCATGGAGCCACTTATGAAGTCACGCTTAGGCAGCACTTTCTTAAAAGTTAAACATCTGATAAGTGCTGATACTGCCTGATCTGAATTCCTAATACACTTCTAGATAGTGCAGGCCCTCGCAAAGGTCTCCAAGGCTCATGGCATGGAAGAAGCCCTTTAGCAAAGGACTCCCTGGGTTTCTCCTGTACCCTCTGCTTCAGACATGGGCACAAGCCCAGTGGAGCTGATTTTATCCCACCAGCTCAGGCATCGTTCCACTGTGTGCCTTTTATTTAACTATCTGTGGGTTGCTACAGAGGTTAATAGGAGGTCAGTGGCCAGGGCTCAGAGCAGCAGCAACTTGGGGATCAAAGTGCTGCTGGGCAGAGGGAGCAGTAAGAGCATTTTAGGGACATTCTTGCATTATATATTATATTAGCTCTCAAAAAGGAGAACATAAAGCTCTCTCCTGAATCCTAAACAATCCCTTCTAATCTCTGACCCTTTTTTAAACTCACTCAGATACCACTTAAATTTGAAAGAAAATAACTGGTTGCAGGAGGCTTTACATTTAGACATAGGGAAACATTCTGTTAATGGGTTCATGTGCTTGCTGCCCAGTTGTTTCACCTCTCTCTCTCTCTCTCTCTCTCTCTCTCTCTCTCTATCTATCCCTACCTAAAGTATGTGTGAATGTGTCAGGGCTGTAAAGATTGTAAAGCATTAAATCAAGTTCTTATTTGTGTAACCACACTTTTATACTAGCAGTGTGTGGGAATTTGGAATATGTGTAAATATATGTTTACATATACACCTCAGGATAATCAAAGCTTAACTAAACAAACAAAAGTACTGGAAAACATATGCTTTCTGTGGAAACATCTGATTTGGCTTCAAAACTGAGAATTTTGTTTGTTTACTTTTTGGTTTTTCCAAAACTCTGCACATTTTGCTAAGGGAGAGTGCAAGGTGTTCTAGAGAGGGACAGTCTGATATTGATGTCAATTTAAGAATAATTTTTAAAATAAGTTTCCAATGCATACGACTTCATTTGCATGTGACTGTGTTTGTGCAAGTGGCATTTGATGGGCTGATGCTTTGGTGTGATTATGTTCATTTTAAACTCTGATAATGGTACATACCAAAATTGCTAATGGTGTGATTTTCTTTATCGTGGCTTCACTGTAGAACACGACAGCACATATGATCATCAGGTATTCAAACAGTGAGAGGTGTAAAGCTATTTTTCCATAATTGGTCTCAGGGCAAGGGGTTGATCTCTTGTATAAAAGCCTCCAGATATGCTCTTGGTACAGTTTCTAATTAGGGAACCAGGAAAGAACTGAACTTTGGAAACTGTGATGAGTCCATTCCTTTAAAAAAAAAAAAAAAAAGAAATAATCACTTTGACCTTGAACTCCAAAAGGCCCTGAAATCAACTGATTTTACTCTTTAAGCTCCTTAACAAGCATGGGGATTAGAGACGAGCTGTGTAGAATGGTTCATATTAGATATAAACGATAATGGACAATAGAAATGCATCTATGAGCTCAGCACAGGCATCCTGTGCAAATTCCATTTTCCCAAGATATGGTGATACCATGTTACAGTGCTACATATACCACTGATAACAACGTGACTTCATCAGTTGGGAAGAGACAGAAGAAGCTCAATAGCAGCAGGGCAAACGCAACTTTCAGAGATGTCCAAACTTTTTCTCATCTGAGTCCCTTTAAATAACCACAACCAGGTGTATAAAAGAATGGTCAAATATAATCCCCATTCTACCTTATGTAATGAATAAATCATGTTTAGCTATTCAAATATGATGAAATTACCTTTTGTGACAAAGAAATAAAACTTATGAAAGGAATAAACCAACTATAGACCAAAGCTGCACATCTTGGTGGCCTCCCATCTGTCCACAGCCGAACAAGGAAGGATGCTGCTTTCACTTTAGGAAAACCTTTGGTGATTTCATTTTGGCAGATTTCCCCCTCCCCACCGCCCCAAGAAACATTAAAAAACTCTATGTCCCCCTGAAAAAGGGGGAATTGCATCATATCTGGAAATGGAAAAGTTAATCACATTTTCAGGAGAACAGGAAAGACCTGAGGAAAATACCTATATGAGGAGAAGAGCTAATATTACTGAAATAATTGGTGATTTGTGCTTGATAAATTTAACCCATTCAACAAACAGTTTTGAGCCCCTCCCTGCCCCACCCTGAGAATATACTGAATTTTTATGCACCTCTTTAAAACAATTTGCCTTCTGACAATCCCACCTGCTGAAAATATCATTGTGTCTTTTAAGAGGCACCTCTTGTTAACCTTTTTGTTGATATAGAAGGGTGAATGATGTGGTTAGACAGGCTACTGCCTGCCATGAAAACCAGGGAGAAAGATGTTGCACAATCCTTTTCCCTCCTCCGTTTCTCAAAAAAAATTGCTCTTTTATTTCACTTTTCCTCATTTCAGCCTGTGTGGCCTGGCAGACCTACTGGAACCAAGCCTAGAATAATATTGTCTCAGTTAGCCGATAGGTGTGAGGGCACCTGCAGGCAGATAAAATATGTTTGTGTCTGTATCAGAATTTGCTATGTAAAACTCAAAATTGTCATGCTTTCAGGACAATATCCAATTTCCCCTGAAAGACTTGGAAAGCAGGGAAGCAAAATTAAAAAGAAAATCAACTCTGTGCTTTTTCATTAGTTCTGGCAGCTTCCCCCAGAAACACACCCATGCTCAGCAGTATCGTTCTTTATTTAGCTCTGAACAGACTGAAGGACCTTAGTGAATTCTTTCTCCCTCCTCCTTTTCAGATAATAGCAATGATGCTGCCACATATTTTGCAAAGTGCTCTTTTCTGGAGCTGAGATTGAGTTACATCCAACGTGATAGACCCCACTGGCAGCCGTGTGTTCTTAGTGGAGACAGTCCTTTACCATGCCAAGTTATTTTTAATTCTATCTAGATTTTTTTATTTATTTTTTTTTAAAACGAGTGCATAAAAGAAAGCTATCGAGTTGCTCAATCAATGGTAGTTTATTATTGCTTACCCAAGTGTTTAATAAACCTATCCCAACTCTGGACATAGCTTTAAATACCTCATTGACTGTAACAAAGCAGATTTTTCCTATCAGCCCAAAGTGGCTTTATAAACTATAATTAAGCACTAATTATGAGCTCTACTGGTCAGATAACAGAAGGCAAGGTCCATTGTGTGACTGGCAGAACCAGCAATTAAAGGAGATTATTGTTGTCAGAAATGGAATAAAACAAACAAAGAAAAAATTTGAGAGGAAGGGAAGGTTTGCAATTGACCCGAGTAAACTTTATGTTGTTTGTGGGCTTGGGAGATTAGGCATCATGAACACAAAACCCCTCAGTTATGATGATATAGATCAGATGTAAGAAATTATTCTGGAAAATTCACACAGTTTATTGAGTAACAGGTTGTAGAATCACATTCTGTTTGGCTTCACTTTCACCCGGTGAAATCAAATGCCTTAAAGTCCAAACCAGAAGCTGCATGTTTAGAACAAAAATATTTTCAAGGAAAATATTGTGTCTGTGCTTTATTTTTTTTAACTTGTTCTTATAAAGCATTCAAAGCCAGAGAGGGCCGTGTTCCTCATG
Source organism: Merops nubicus (assembly GCF_000691845.1). Lineage (NCBI taxonomy): Eukaryota > Metazoa > Chordata > Aves > Coraciiformes > Meropidae > Merops > Merops nubicus. Next base: position 222,719 of record NW_008620779.1, on the reverse strand, counting down.
GGCTTAAGAACTAGAAAATTGAATTGGGATAGAATGAAGACTAGATTGACTCCCCAGGAAGAGAGGAAAAGACCCTCTACAACAGGTGAAAGGGAAGTGTGGTTTTATAAATTTGTTCCATTTTAACATGACTGCCTTCTTTTCACTTGCAACATTTTTACACTGGCTTAACTTGATTGGCTCCAGTGGAGTTTTCAATTATGCCAGATACCACTGAAGAGTTATTAGCAGCCTGCCTGGAATTTCACTTGAAAGTCTGAAACAGTTTCTGAGCTAACAATGTACTCTTCCCCCTCTCCTCTGGTGAAATAAAACATTCACTCTGTAGGAAAACCTTGATGTCCTATTGAAACAATGCTCAAGCAACAGAATAATTTGACTTTTCACAAACAAATTTTAAATTTCCATGGAAAATAGTTTCCAGTTGCCTGTAGTGATTGGTATGCTAGTCACAGTTCATATATTCTGAGACCTGATACAGACATTTAAGGGAGCCAAAAGTCCTTTCCACACACCCAGGAGCACATTACAGCTTCCTGGAACACCGTATAGGCTTTCAGGTGATGGCTGGGAATGTGGCCAATATCAGAAGGTAAAGGACAAAAGAAAGGAATGGAAATGGAAATATTTCTTAGTAGCAGGCAGATGACTCTGTCCCCAACTTGTGATTCTCTCTGAACATCCCAGAATTACTCTCTCGTCTCTGATTTTTATTATTTTTTTATTTAAGCAATTTGCATCTTTTGAAAAAAAAGGATTAATAAATTTCAAATGTTCCTGGTGCTTCTGTGCCAACTGGCACTGGAGGGGGCCTGTAACCTTGCCCAATTGCACTATATATAATTATTAATTAGAAAGCAACCTGGGAAGCAATGATCTTCTCCTCCAGCAAAAACCAGAGGAACTCTGCTGAATTCACGGTAGGAAAGAAAATTGGTTTTCCTAGGTCACTCTGGGAAGCAAACTTTATTTCACTTTGACTAGTGGTTCGCTATCCAGAGTGGAATTCTGGGAATTAATTGGAATAACTTGGGTGCTCGTTTTATAAATCAGCTGGCAGAACTCCTGCCATAATTAATGGGTCGAACTGGCAATCTTCCACAGGCACACACCCATTTCCCAGTCATTTCCACTGTGCATACATGCATTTTGCAGGAGCTCAACTTGCAGAGGGACATATTTAAGAGTTTATAACTGTCCCAATGACAGCAAGTTCTAATTTAAAACTCCTGTGTAATACTTGTTAGGAAGTTTTAATATCAAAAGGGCAGCCAAGGTCTTCCATGAGAAATTTCTAGACAGTGAAAGAAACTAATCCTTTTTAGTGATGTTTGGCTTCTCCTCTGCAGTAGCTGATCTCTGATTTCATATTTTATATCCATGGTTTGTTAATGAAATTTTCTCCTTTAAAGAGTAACCAGGCGGATAGAAAAAAAATTAGCCAATACGTTGCAGGAAACATTTGAAGTGAAATTCAAGGAGCTGCCTGAGGCTCACAGTATGTAAAACCAACTACCAAAGTTTTTTGGAGGGGGGGTTTAATTTATTTTTCTTTCTCAGGGGACCTCTACTGTGTTAAATTCCTGGGTTGATGAGAAGCAGCCAAGTTGGCATTAGAACTGACTGAACAATTTGCATCTTCTGAAAAGGGCTTAGCAAATTTAAAAGGTTCCTGGTGCCCCTGTGCCAGTTGGCACTGACAGGGGTCTCTAAGCTCACTCATCTCTACCACTGCCTGCCACGGGTCTACCTGAAAGGTGTTATGAGGCTTGTTATGCATACTTCAAAGAGAAAAAGAACAGGAAATTAGGCACCAGGAGCACTTTAATGTCCACATGTACTGGCATCACTGCTGTTTATGGTGCAAACAGGGAAGACAGGTTTGCTCCAAGCTTATCCCTGGATGTGTTGTTCAGGCTTTTCTTACCTGGCACCCAGGTTCATTAAGTTTTAATAGCACTTTAAAATGCCCTGATATACATGAGGCAACGATCCTGGCCTCACAGCCACATCACCCCTAGAGTGGAAGTGCAAGCTGAATATCACTGGAGACTCAGAGCCACAAATGGGGGCTTCACCTCTGAATTTTATCTTGATCTAAGCTAGTCTTCTAGTTCAATCATCATAATTGGTGAGGCTGTATCCAGAGAGCATGGACAAATTGAAGCCCTTTGACTAGAGAATCAATAACAGCTGTCTTAAGATGCAGTTACCTCCACTTCTCCAATGACCATGGAACTGGACTGACTGTTGTCACTGGAGAACCTGTGAGCTGCTTGTTATTTATAGGGAGGAACTGTTCTTTCAAAGGGCCAAATTCTGCCTGTGGTATACTGAAGGAGCCCAAACAGCTTGCTTAGGCTGGATGGCTGTATAGGTGGCCAACCTGAAGTCTACCAGAAATAGTTGCCAGGATGCAGCTTCAGATGGCTTGAATGTCATCCAAGGCCCTGCAAATTATATATCCCAACTGTATTTTTTTTCAGCAGAACCTAAAATTATCCAGTAAAAAACCCTAGGCACAAGGACATGTAGAATGTGGATGTCTGAATGTGGTTGAAAGGTTTCGTGGAGTGTAGGACAATGTCTGTTTCCAGCAAAATATTCAACATTTCTTCAGTTTTTTCCTGTGGAAAAATTTTCTGGGAGGTCGTATAACTTTTTTTGTGTGTGTTTTTTATAACACTAAAGATATTCTTATGAAGTTAACTGATTTTTCAGTAGTGATTCAAATCTAGCCTTCTGTTTTCTGGGACTTATGTTCAATTTATCTTAGATATATGAAGAGGAATGAGCCTTGTGCAAGATTCCCCAAATGATACAAGAAACAGGCACCTTCAGGGCCTCCCGCTGTACCCAGAAGGGTGGGGAAGTCAGGACAAGAAACTCAGGACAGAATAAGCCCTTCTCAGGACCTGACTGGGAAATAATGGTCCATCTTCATGGACCAGGCACAAGACTGGGAGCTTATGTTGTAAATGAAAATTTGATGAGTTTTTGCTTGCCTCCTCCCCGTGCACATTTTGTATTTCCTATGTACACCGTTTGATATTATGTTCCTATAAAGCTTTTTTCCCTTTTTTTTTTTTTTAAATAAAAGGCCACCTGTTTGCATTACTTTGAATGCTTCTGCAATATTTGAAGCCCTATAAAACTCTGTGAGTACTTCTGTTAGATTAAATGGGATGGGCCCAATGCAGCCCATACTGCTTACACCAGATCTCTTTTGTGAGGCAGGGCTGTGATAATGCACGCACAGTAAATGAGGATTGGATGCCAAATAATTGTAGGGTTTGTTTTTTTTCCTACCCCCAAGATTTCCCTGTTTGATTTGACCAGTCTCCCTGCTACCTGAGGTGTTTGAGGAAGGGAGCAGAGGTAAGGGAAGCACTTTCTGCAAGTTAGTCACGAAAGATCTCTCTGTCTTCCTTTCTGAAGTAAAAAAAAAAAAGAACCTGTGCCAGGAGCTTCATTCAACCCCTCATTTGGATAAAACCAGGCACCCTGGTGATAAGTGAATAGGAAGCAATGGGAGGTCAACATGTCTCAGTGCCAGAGAAGAAGAGGGGGACAGAACTTCACAGTGATCAGACCATGTGTATAGAATATATAACAATCACTGGATAGAACATGCATATGACATGGGTGCCAGGCTATCAACGTGCAGAGAGGGAAGTAGCACCTTCCTTTCCTCTGCATACACACCTACTCCCCCTGAACCGAGCGAGAAGAAAGGAAAGATTCAAATTAAACACCCGAAATTACTTGAAAGTATCCCGAGTTATTAGGAAGGCAAAAGCAACAGCCCAGCGGGGAGTGGAAAATGTAATAACGACAAGTTTTGTGCCTAAAGGGAAGGCAGGAATGAAATCAGAACGATGCGATGGGGCCAGGTGAGGAAAGAGTCAGCCAAGCAAGGGAGTGTGAGATCCCCGGAGGCACTGCAGTGTGCTGGCAAGGAGCCACGCTGCTGGGGAGAGCAGAGGAGAGAGCAAAGGGGAGGGAGAAAAAACACACCTTAGTGGGCACTGGAGAGCTCCTCTGACAGCATCAGCCCCTGTCTCCTTGGTGGTAGGGGTGTAGAGGAGGCACCCAAGTGCTCAGAGCCCCAGGAAGGTGGTAGCCAGTGCTTCCATGTTTGCCCTTCCACTGGATCCTCACTCCTGGACACTTGGGTGGGAGCAGAAGGCAGGATACAGGTACTGCAGTGCTGAAAATGTCAAAGCCCTGTGATGTGGGGGAAGGTGGGGTGAGCTTGGCCAGGGCAGCTGGGGAGCGGGCAGAATACTGATGCTGGTGGTGGTGTTTCCTTTAGCCATTGAAAGGCAACTTCCAAACCAAGGTTTGTATTTGCCATTGGCTGTTTAAGAGGGGATTAGTTAAAGGGAATGAACTGGCAGGAGGTTGAGATGGATGTGACTGTGGGGATAAGAGCTTAACATGACGTGCTTGAAAATGACATTTGCCTGTTGCCAAGCAGATGTGGCCTGCTCGTACCTGTTGCTTTGGTACAAGACTTGGTGGGTGATGTGAGGAGCACAGAGAGAAGGGTACCCCATCACACTTCCACCAGTCATTGAGCTGCAAGCTAATTTCCCCACATTTGATTTTGTTTTGTTTTCTTCTTTCTACTATTAGAAGAAGACAGGCCAGCATTTCTAGGTTTCCAGAGGTGCATACACAACTCCTAAAAACTCCTAACTTTTACTGGAAGCATGACTGGAGTCACAGACACTTGGGCTATAAAAATCTCTTTTCCTACCCTGACACTGTTAGGTATTTCATCAGCACTTTGCTGATGTTTACTTTGTTCCTCCACCACCAGCTTTTGAGAACCTCAGCTTTACAGGATGTTGATGTAGCTGTTGCTTTGTGTGCCATTCAGTCCCTGATGAGCTGGGAGATGCACAACAGGAATGAGAGAGCTCTTCAACCCCTTTCCAAAGCTCTGGCTTGGAAGAAAGTGGTAGACCTCACTTGTGGCCAAGTGATATTTCTTTTCTGTAGACAGCAGTAATGCCACTCAAGAAGGAGGAGTCAGCACTGCCCAGGCAGAGCAAGCAACCTACTGGAAGCAGGTCCATCTGGTCAGTCAGGATGGACCTGCTTGAAAAGGAGGGCAGGAAAGCAGGGCTGGGAGGGGATTAACTGGCTTTAGGGGCTGGTGTTGCTGCCGGGGGTGCTGTTGTAAGCACAAGCATAGCTACTGCTCAGCCTTGATGGCATTTGGTGTGTCTGATCACAGCTAGCTAAGGGATCTACAGAGCAGGTTGATTGAAGGCCTCAGGACATGTCAAGGGGAACAAGCACAGGACAGAGTGCCAGCTTGCTGGGCAAGTGGCAGGAAGCCTGCCTGCCTTTATCAGGATGCTGCAGGCAGGAAATTATTTGAAGTACACAGCCTTTCTTGCAGAGTGACTGAGCAAAGGGAAGAGAGCAAGAATGGGAGCAGGTTGTGGCTATATTTCAAAGTTGGTTTCCATCCTCTTTCTCTTCCTACCAAAAAAGAAAAGGAAAAAAAAATAAAATAATAAAAAAAAGGAAACAATTGGGCATTTCTGGTTCTCTCCCCCCTTCTTTTTTTCCTCCCTTTTCTGTATTTTCATGGTATGTGCCCTAGTTTGGTAGTATCTTGGGTGCATGAGAGTTATTTTGAAGCCAATCTCAGTTCTATCTCTGGTTCTTATGGACTGCTTAAGGCTGGCTGTGAATCCCAGCTATTTAAGTCAATACAGTGAATATTTAAATGATAACATGAATGTTGGTGTGGTTGTGTAAGGACCCTAAACTGACCCAGCATCAAAACAGAGTAGCCAAACTGCTGGTATAGAAAGCCCTGGGGGAAAGTGGTGTGGGGGTCTGGCAGAGGCAGCCAGGCTTCGCTTCTGTGATATCACCCCAAAATCAGGGGGAATGACCCTCTACTCCATAGCTGCAAAAGTCAGCTGCCTCTGGGAGCATGAGAAACCTGCACGTGTGCAGCAGCAGGGATAGGGCATCTATGTTTGTAAAGCTGTGCTGTTATTTCCACCCAGACTGGCCAGTTGAAATGCTGGTGTGGTTCTGTTAAACTGCAGACACGCACTCCACACCAGAGCTGACAAACCCTCAGCCCTCTTCATTTCACTCCTTCATCTTCTCTCCTGCTTGCCTTCCTCTTGCAATAATGTGAGAGGTTTTTCTTGGCTGTCCTCTTCCCCCTTGGAGATCAAATACAAGCTCTGCTGCTGAGTTTCTGAATTTATGACAAGGACCAGCTTCTTCTAGCCTCAGTTTCCATTAACAACTAGCTCACAGGAGCTGCATTTGGATCATTTGTTTTATCTTTTGGCACCAGCTATTTTATGAATGAGAAACATAGCAAAGGGCAAACCACCAGAAAACTGGTCTCACTGTTCTCTACCTGGTGGGAAAGTCTTTGTAGCTCTCAGGTCTGGCATTAAAACTTACAAACTCTACACTTGTAACTGTTGTGTAAAAAGCTGTTATTGCCTTTAAAACCAGTCATTGGAGTTGAAAGATAAATATTATTCCATATCTTATTGAATAAAATATATTATATCACAGGTGATGGAGACAGATTGTCTCAATAAATTCTGATACTGTATTCGGAGGAAAAGTGGCAATAAAAATGCTGATGACTTGACATGGGGAGAATATTGAATGTCATTAACATGTTATTTCCTCTGTTCTGATATCACTGTCATGTTCTTCCCACTGCTCTAATCTCTATCTGTTGTGGGCTTTTTTTATTTTGTGCTTTGCTTTTTTGAATGAGAAAAATGACATTTTTTCAGTCCTTTAAATTAACCACTACTTGAGAAATGATTAGAGATAGGAGGTGACATCCTCAAATATAGAAATTAAAACACAGTTTGATATTTAACAGTATGCCATGTATGGGCTCAAGAGGAATCTTTAAGACTGTCACTGTCATCTGATAGTTGATTATGAAAGTCATAGCCATCTGTATAGTGATAACAGCAGTATCTTGCTTTCATAAAATGCTTTGAAAACACTTAATGAATGTAGTTGTTGCTGTTCATTTACAGATGGAGAAACTGAGGCATGGGGAGGTCAAATGTATCAGTCAAGGTCATTTGGTAGCCCAGTGGCAGAGCTAGATTCCTGTGTTGTGTCCGAGCTCTACCCAGTAGAGATGTATTGACCACCTATCACTGTGAAACTTGATGTATTGCACACTAGCCACTTTTCCCAACCCATGCTAAACTGTACCTGCAGGAGCCACAGCCCAGCGAGTTTCCCATTGTTTTTACTAGAGATACTTCTGTTTTTATTTCCTGCTTCTGTCTAGATATGGGCTATCTCTCTAAACAGATATATTTCACAATGAGAGTTGCATAGTTGAGAGTGCATTTGTGTACAGTTATGAAATGAGCCCTCTAGGAAAAACAGCAATAATCCCTGTCTCCATCCCCTTTCCCCAAATCAGAATAAACCTATCACTGTGGAGAAAGCCTGAATCTGCCCAGGCATTCCCATTCTGTCACTCTGTGCCAGAAAGCCTGTTGTGATAGCCCTACGGGCAACTCGGATCAGCTTGTACCACAGAGCATTCGGATCACGTGGATTGCTTGGCATCCTCAGGAGAGAATATGCTGCTGGCCCTGAATGATAGCAATTAAAGGTGCAAAGAAGTCATCTGTCTATTTGTTAGGGCCAGTATCTAGTCTGGTCTCCTACTGTAATCTTCTGCTTTACCCACAACTAATTCTAAATGACTCCAGGAATATCCCCTGCTTCCATTACGGGACCATTTCATGCACCGTTATAGTTTATTGTCAGATGGTTTTCAGCAATTAAATTCTAAATTGAATTCACAGTTGCACACGCTGTTTCTGTTATTTATTTTGGGCCTCACCTGTCCAAGGGAATGAGGTCCCTCTGTCTCTTCACAACTAGATACTGCTGCAGAACTGAAAGGAATATTTTAAGTGCCTGAAAAACAGACTTTTACTTAGAAACAGTGTGCAAGGCAGGTATTACAGAGTTTAATTCTCACAAAGCCCCAGCAATAATACTGATGGATTTTGAAATGGGAAAAACACCATAGATCTTTTGCAAACTGTCACAGGGCCTACATTTTTCTATTTGTTCTGGTGTCCTGTAGGAAGATGTGTTATTTCTCAACATAGAAGATGGAATTAGCTCCCTGGTAGAGCTGCATTACTGCTCTGCTAGTCACTTCTTGACTTCAGCTCAAGTACCTACAGGTCCTATCCTGCTAAGTTAATGGGAACCTTTCTGATAAGGCAGATATGAGGCCAATAAACCATAACAACTTTATGCCTCAATTTACCCAGGTGTAAAATGGGAATAAAATTCCTTATGTTTTGTAAGGCATTATTGAAAAAGAGAAAGGAGCTAGGTGAGGAGTAAAGCTACAGGGTAAAATACTATTAGTACTTTAACCCTCATGTCTCACCTCTTTTGAACAAGCATTATCTGAGTACAAATCAGAACCCTAATAAAGTTTTCCTGTACTCAGTCTCCCCTATCACCTAGTGTGCACACCGAAGTGTTTGCAAAGCTTCCTTTGCTTTTTTTCTCTTTTTTTTTTTTTTTTTCCTCCTTAATCTATCCTGGTACTTTTTGGAAATCATTCTGGTTGCAGGTGACAGGCTCTTTTTCTGGCAAAAAAAGTGCTCTCCAGGCCAAGATCAGCTTCAGGGCAGCTACTTTTAGTGACAGGGAAAAAAGAGATATTCGTAGCATCTTGGCACCACGTCATTATTATCATGCAAGCAGTTCCCCTTTTTTATTAACATGTAAAGAGAACAATCGAATTTTGCAAAGCAGGACTCTTAATCTCCAGGATCAGATTCTTCACGGCAAGGAGGGGGTGTAAAAGTTTCTCTCTTGCTCTGTCTCTTCATGGCGCATGGTCCCAGCTGTATGACTCCATTCATGAATATGCATGAAATCAGATATGACATTGCCCTGCTCCCATTAATAATCTTGTCATCTGACTTGTGCAGCATTAAGCTTCAGCCCGTGGCTCCTCGTAGCGAATGCAGCCTGAAGGAAAGGGAGGGAGGGGAGGGGAAAAGGGGGGAAAAAAAAAAAGGCCATGCCTTTTTTTTTTTATTGGGATTAAGTGCTTGAAAATTTTGGCAGGGGGTTGCCAGGAGAGTCAGGGGAGGGAGAGAGACGCACACAGGGACAGAGAGAGGAGAAATCCTCAATGAATGCGTGGGCTTGTTAGAAGCCCAAAGCGGTGGGTGTAATGGTATGCGAGCTGACCTTGAATATAGCCACTGTGGGTTGCCCCAGCTTTTTTGTAAAAGAAGCATTTGCAGCAGAGGTTTGGATTTCAGGCTTTGCAGTCATCAATCATCTCAGCCTATTCTCCTCTTTGACAGCTCTGTACAAGGCTTGACATTTGACACTCAAGACCCCAGGACTTACACAGAGGCACAAGCTGAGGCCCTGGGGAGGAGATAGGGAACTGGGGGAGAAAAAAAAAAAAATCACAACAAGAGAGACATTTCTCTTTTTTTTTAATTTTTTTTTTTTAATTTTTTTTTTGTATTTAAAGTAGCAACAAAACAAATTGTAACTGTAATAGGAATTGATTTAACAGAAGAACATCACAGTGAGTTCTGCTCCCCGTGCCACGCAGCTCATGTTGATAAGGCTGATCCGAAGAGGTGGGAGAAGAAAGGCAGGCTGGGAGGGCTTTGGGGAAGCAAGATGGGCCCCATACCCTTCTTTCTACATACCCTTGGGTTACCAACCTCCCAACATTTTATTCCATTTTAATGTAGTTAAGCTGCGCTTGAGAACTTCCAGTTCAAACCAAGCAGGCTGACTAGTTCCCTGAGACTCATGGACCTGTTGAAGGCCAGGGTGGACCTAAGCCAGGTTGCCTGGACTGAATTTCAGCAAAACTATTTATGAAATCAAGTGCCTGGGTGGTAATTCTAGGGACACAAGGCGTCTAAAGGGTGTGAACAAGCAGACATGACTTGTTAAAGTGGATAAATGTTTGGAGATAAACTTGTTTGGCCAAGTCAGTGTTTACTTGGGCTGACAGGTTTTGACAGTCACAGTCTTTCTGGCATATTTTTTTTGTCTTATATAATACAATTATAACAGCATTATTCTGACCCCACAGATGTAACTTTTTTTGTGAGCCCACCCTTTGGGTTTGCCTCTTTTTCTGTCTGCACTGTCTCCTGTCCCTCTCACTCACTTGTAATTAAGAACAAGAAAGACAAGTTCTATGTAAGCTTTATGTGCTGTTAAACTAGAAATGCCACCAGTTTCTTTGGAAAGCCATCCGTGGTTCCCTGTTACCTCCTTAGTTATAAAAACGAAGGGATTTAGAGAGTTGCAAAGGGATTCTGTTGCAGATGAATGTTGGCACAAGGAAATTAGTTTTGAGCAGGAGCTATCAAATCTCTAAGCCTAAGTGAGCAGGAAAGGATACAACAAAGTATTTTTCCTTGATACTTAGCTCTGCAGTGGCACATGGCATATTGAAATTTATAAGGAAATAGGGGATGAAGACTCTCCCCTTTACACTACCTTTGGATTCAGCCCAGAAGTACGTATCTAGCTTGTGAATTTTGCTGACACAGAAGGTCAGGTTAAATACCCTGGATGGTTTTCCAGAACTGTCAGGCTGTCCCTCAAGGAGAGTTTTCAGCACGGGATGGGCTATTTGAAAAAGTAGCACTCTTCTTCAGGAATTCCTCATACATTGGTTCGGATCTGTTGGGCATTTCTTCATCTTTCACTTGGAGCATTTGCTGTTTGCAAGCTGTGATTTCACTGCCTGAGCTGACGTGTGTATCATGCAGTGCTGTTTCTATTTCCTGTGTGGAGGACTGAAAGAAATAAATGACAAGCTTGAGTACGTCATTTCTGAAATAAACATCCAGAGAAGCACTTCCAGAGTATTTAGAAAACTTTTGCTTTCCATAAACAATACTGCTTGCTCCAATGAACCTGCCTGGAAAGGGGTCATAAATGATGTCAAAGTGAATTAATGGCCTTTTATGTGAATGAATTTTTGCAAACATTGTTCTGCTGTCCTGCTTCAAACTCATAATTACAGTTGCTGCTCTGCACAGGGAAAGCCCAAGCTCACTCTAGGACACACATTTATTGCCTGCAGGGGTTAGGATGAATATTTCTCCTTCCCCCCACCGACAGACTAAGTGCTCTGCAGATTTTGAGGGTTGCCTTCCTCTGAAGTATCAGGGTTTAGCCACTGCTGGAGGCATGATACCAAACTTGATGGACCAATAGTCTGATTTAATATGGCAATTCCTCTGCTTCTTGTATTTTTCAAACTGGCTTCTGCGTGCACATGCCCAAGCAGATGATTTATCACCTCCTCTGAGATATGCTCTGCATAGAAACGGGCAGTTTTAAGCACATTTGCTGTGTTTGTGTGTGTGTTCATATGTGTCTAGAGAGGGACAGACATGAAACAGCTGATCAGGATTGTTTTCTTTCCCCACTCTGGACTTAACCCAGTGTGTGACTCTCTTCCTTTAACAAGCTGCTTTTACTTTTCCAACTTTTCATTCAATGCTGCGTATGTTTCCAAGCTTTCTACTTTTTTAGTTGGAGTTCAGGGTAAAGGAAAGAGAGGTAAGTGTCTGTCCTTTGGATGTTTGTGTCCTTCACTACTTTTCAGGTCCAAGGAAAATCCCACCCACACCTTTCCAGGCTTGAAACCTGACACTTGAATTTCTCTCTCTCTTTTTTTTTTTTTTTTCCCCCTAGTTCTGAAAATGAGGAATTTGCAATACTAGAACTGAAAAGTCTTAATCTATTGGGAAATCCTTTGATCCATAAAATAAAAGAGGGTTGTGGGTGCTTTTTTTTTTTCCTCATCTGTAAGTTTTTGAAAAAGATTTAGTTGAGCTTAGCTGAAAAGACCTGAAAACAAAAGTTTGAAAATGTCACCCTGGGTGGAAATGATTATTTTTAAAGCAATGAGTATGGTGCCATTATAACCCATTGCCATCAATATACTTTTTTTTTTCTTTTTTTTTTTTTTTTTGGGGGGGGGAGCAAAGCTTCAAACTCATCTGTTAGAGATCTAAAGGCAGAAGCATGTGCTGCTGGTGGTGTCACACTCATTGGCAACGTTGGGATTCTTCTCCAATCTCTTGCATCCCTGGTTCAATTACAAATAGACACAGTGGATCATTCATCTCTTTAGCCTGTTCAAGAAAGAGGGAAGGTCTCTCATCTGAAAGCCTACAATGAAACCACAGGTTGGTTGCAGGAGTCAATCAGGGCAGTCTTTTGGCAGTGCCTTGATACATTTACTTCTTGTTAATCTAACATACTTCTGATCTGCATCCAGTAACTTCACCTGATTCCTGTATTTTCACACCCTCCTTGTCTGCAGGAGTATTAAGCTGCTATATTTGTTTATGTAGCCCTCAGCTTCCTTTGGCTTTCTGGTAATAAGTTCAATGTCTAGGTCCCTATCAAGTCCCTAAAAATGTGTTGGTAGGTCAGAAGGAGGAAGGGGCTGTCATTGCCCATGAGCCTATTTCATAGTTTTATATCCAGGACATTAGGTACCTGATGGATTTGCTTTGAGTTTTTATGTTTGTTTTGAAACCAAAACTTCAGCTCTGAATGCACAAACAGACATGAAAAGGTATGGAAGACAAGCAGTCTAGGGGACTGCAGCTAGCATCAGATGTACTGCACACAAAGAACAGGTGAAAATAATGTATGTAGTGCAGATAACATAAGGGAAAGTGAAAAAAGAGTATCATGGTCTGGAGTATACCTGATTCTAAAGAGACTACTTTATAAAATATTTTTGAAAAGTCGTAAGAATAGCCTAGCATTTAATTTCCTTAATTGAGACACAAAAGCTCAGGGAAAACACAAACCAAAGCATAACTTCTTGCCTTCGACAGAGTACAATGAGAACTAATATGTTGTTATGTAGCACAACATAAATATCTAGGGATAAACACTGGAGACCAAAAGAAGAAAGGATAGATCATTTTTATTTTACCTCTTTTTGTTGCCTTTTTTTTTTTTTTTTTTACTATTTCAGTTATGTTTTGCTCTATAAAAATGATTATTATTCTCCTCGTACCACCACTACTGGTGGGGAATTGTTGCATAAGTGAAGACTAAGGATCCATTTCAGCAGAGAGGCAGCCTTGTTCTAGGTTCTGTAAGAGACTGGTGACTGAAGAGTCCTTGCACTGGTGATGAGCACGCAGGCAAGCGTTTGTGAAACCAGACTGATAATCCATCTGCAGACAGACCAAAGTGACTTTCCCCTCTTGTGCCCCCACCACGCAAGAACTGCAGCTGGGTTCAGCTTCATTCAAAACATCGCCTGCTCTCCCCTCGCGCATGGGTGGGCACTTCGTGATGGTAAATAGGACATTTTGACTGCTCATATCTATACCTTGGGGCCTACCAGATCTGAGGGCAACGTAGTGCCTGCTCATTTGACTTGCACAGCTGCAAAGCTTCCAGCACAAATGCTCCTGGAACGCTTCTGCGCGGGGGTTGGATGTGATGGCGCATTGCTCGGTTGAAGAGGAAAAATAGAGAGCCAACAAACTCCCAAGCCTGTGTGGAGTGAGCCACCCTCCCCAAGCCTATGAGATTAAAGCAATGGATTTTCAAGTAGTTCTTCAGAGTGACTAATTTATATGGATATCAAGGATTCAGTTGGAGAATTAGAAAAAAGTAGCTAGGGGAAAATATGATGCTCTCTAAGTCCCAGTGGTGTGCCACATTCATTTTACCAGAGAGTTTATTCTTTAGTACTTTCATGGATTGACATGAGGGAGGAATTCGCATGTCAGGACAGATAAAATCTCCCTCCTGCCAAAGGAGTCTATTCAGACATGCATGTTAGTAGGTTGATAACTTATTCTGTATTGCAGAGGACTCAAAGATAGACATTTCTCCTTTTATCTCCATCTCTGCGCTCCCTGCATACTAAAGATAGGGGGAAACAGCAAGATACATCTTAACTAGCACTCTCAGAGAGGAGAGACTTCTCCTAGTCTGTGCCAAGAGATGCAAACTTAAAGGAATAAGGTGTCACACAGACTAATAGCAAATACATTAGCAATGTTTATGCGCATAATTTGAGCCCTGTGTGAATATTGTTTAAAAAAAAAATACAAACCTTGGACTTTGTGGGTAATTTTTTTGCCAAGAAAAATGCAGAGTATTGCAATGCTCGTGTTTCATGTTACCCTGCTAGAGGCACGGGGAATAGGCTGAGAAAGATGAGGGACCAGAGCTAGCAAACATGTTGAAGGATCCAATTTTGACACCTTTTCCAAATGCCAGTGAAACCTTCATGTTTTTCTGGGAGATAGGACCACTTTCCTTCTAAAGAGTGGGCAATACAACTTTCCTCCTTGACCAGAACAGTATGTCTCATCATCAAACTGGAATTAAAATTCAGGAATGTTTAGTCTTATGCTTAAGCTGATCATCTCTGTTTCATATATTTTTGATTTACTAGGGCTATCAAATGGCACAGTTTTAGGGAAATTGGTAGTTTAAGGATATTTATTTATGCAAGTGTTATTCCTAAGGAGCTCTATTTAGAAAATGGGGGATAACAGATCCCCCAGAGTATAGCTCAGAGCACCTCTGAACTGCTCCTGGGTAGAAGGAATTTTTCCTTGCTCCTCCTTCCATTGATGACACTCACTGAGAGAGCAGCCTCCTTGACTGGGCACTGTGGGGCTAAACTTGTGGGTGGGAAATAAATCAGACGTACTAGGAACTTCTCTGAACTTCCTTTTGTCCTTTCATCTAGGTTCCCAAAAGTGATTTCTTTTTCTTATTTTTAATCAGCTCGTATACACAGATTGAAATTAAAGTGGTTTAGAAAGTGTTATATATAGATGTGTATACATACCTAAAATATTTGCCTAGATGTATCTTATCTAAACTTCTGCACGTCTCTGAATTTCCCAGGCTTGAACCGTGGTTTGTGTAAATTGGTGTTGTCTCACTGTCTTTGAGTAGGCTTATTTACGTCAGCTCTGGAATTAGTCCCCTGTATTCCAGCCAGCACTTAGCTGCAAGAGTCAGAATAACAGGGATCTGCACTGTTTTCCTGTTATCTCCAGCCTCTCCAAAAACAGAAGCTATTAGAAATATTGTGAGAAAGCTATCTTGCAAGATTTGTTCCCCGCTCAAGAGTTTCAGATGGATATCTGGCAAGAACGTGCAGTTATACCAATCCTCAAACTTCAGCATAGTTTTCTTTGGTTTAGTAGGAATGAATTTTAATTAAGCTTTGAGATCTTTTCATTTCAGAAATCTTTGGACAACGCATCTTTCTTTTGCCTCGCTGTTTACATATATTTCCAAGCTACCTGAATGGAGAAATATAAGAAAAAAAACTCATGAAAATTCCTTCTCCCTGTCAGCCCCCACCCTGGGAAGTGAATAAATCTACACTGTGATCCTTTCTAGAGAATGCTTTCATTCTACCTAAGGTCTGATGCAACATACTTTGTTTTGGAAGTAATGAGATTTTCCCTGACAAGACTTAGTGAAATAATGACTCAAAGGCATAGACAGACAAAGGGACTATTTGTTTCATCTTAATTATTAATGTGGTGTTATCACTAATATGTAATGATGTATCTTCCAATGAATGCTCTTCCATTTGTGTATCATTTAATATGAGACTGATTCTCGTTAGACTATAGAAGACGACACCTCAGCATGGATACACATAAAAAGTTAAGAAAAGGGGTCCAGTAGAGTGACATAAGTGACTGATTTAGATACAGTCATACATCATATCAAATCTGTAGTAGATTCCCATTTTTTTATTAAATAGATTTTTCCTGTTGTTATTGACCAACAATTTCTTCAACATTTAAAGAACATTTTAGACAAAGAGATTTCAGCGAGGTGAGCTCACAACCGTGATTTCAGCTTTGAATTTTCTTTACTATTGATCTTCCTGTGATTTACAACCATTTCCAATCAGAAAGTTCTCTCCTGCTTTATGTCAACCAAACTTGGGGCACAGTTTCATCCTTGCAGAGCGCACGTGTTTTGTGTCCCTTGTTATGGGAGATGAGTGTTTAGCTTTGAGAATTTGTTACCCTTTGGCTATCTTCACTATAAAAAAATTCTGCATATTTCTAGGTACAATTGCTTGGAGATTTGTAAAACGATTTTGATCTTGGATTTGAGCCTGCCATTAAAGTGCTTGACTTGCCTTGACCACTGTAATTTTAGAAAGCTGACCCTTCTCCCTTGCAATTTACACAGTGTTTTTAGCCTAATGCAGAATTTCCCTCTTTTGCAGCTGGGAAGAGAAAATCCATCATTTCCAGATGTGGACATATGATCCAGGAGGCAATTGAAGGTATTTTGGAATCATATGGTTTGGTTTACAGATTTGGATTGGTCAAGAGAGATTTCCCTGAAACCCTTGAGAGAACGTGGCACCTCACTGACTCAAGAGGCATTTTAAAATAAAACCTGAAGTTAAATGCATTTTATAGAGAGGCTTAAAACTTCTAAAATATAAATCTAAAATATTTATATGCGGGCTGCAATGGAACAGAAGTTATGACCTCATATGTGAACGTCTAGGATTTGTTTTTTCCTTCCACCAGCCCACCTGGAATGACTTTAACTTTCAGCTTTACCTCAGGCTGTACCCAGGTTAGCTCCTAGTGACTTATGACTCTATCAATCTGCACAGATACGCGCTGTACTCCTTCAAGGGAAGTAGTTCATCTTCTATATGACTGCATCTCCACCTCTTCCAAAGTTCAAAGAACCCAGGACAATTGCTTATTCGAACCGGCTTCTAATAAGTATAGAAGATGTTCTCCCTGCCTTTCCATGTGAATCAGGACTTTCTGGTGAACTTTGATAGAGAGAAAAACTTTCCGAATAATCCATCCCCTGTTGAACTAGAGAGACGTGATGATGGTGATGAAATGTCAGGTGAGATTGCTCAGTATGTTTTAAGGAGCTTTGAACTGGAAATGGTTCAGTTTTAGAGCTCTTCTCTGAAGTCAGAGGAGCACGTTTTTTACGATCCATTTCCCATGAACTAGCAACAGTTCCCTATCCAGCAGACAGTTTACTTGTAGCTATTTTGACTTGCATTATTCCACTTAATGAAGATAAACATAAGTCAGACACAGGAAAGCCACAGAATGAGTATGAATGGGAAGTGTTCCAAGTATTCAGCATTTACTAGACAAAATTGGTCAGTAATTCTTTTTGCTTTTCGCTGAGGATAAAAATCCCTGAAAGATAATCATCATCATCATTGTTTGAACTAATGTGGCACTTTTATCCAGCAATCTGAGAACACTTCCCAAACATTAACTGGACTAAGAACAGCCTCAAGATTAGATTCATATTATTTAAAATACTTGTTTTACAGACAGACAAACTAGTGGGTCACCTAGAGGTACCATGACTTCTCATGGGTCAGAGTCAGAATAGTACAGCAGATTTCTGGCTACCTTTTCTATAGTTTCAGTGACATTGCAAGGGATGCTTAATGCTGCTTAAACTCTTCATATTGCAGTGAATTTTGGGATGAATACTTTTTCTGCTTACGTGCAGGGTTTTTTTTCCTTTTTAAATTGATTCTTTTTTAGCAATTATTTGCATGTCTGTACACGAGCACATTTAATCCTATAAACTATTAATGTCTATTATGCTCAGGATTGTTAAATGGCAGATGATTAGTAACCTAGATCGCATGTTGTTTTTTTCTTCCTCTTGATTAGATTTGTGTAACTCTTTTGTTTTGAGACAGAGAAGAACATACATCAACTATTCAATCCATGCAAGACCCTCTTTGTGGGAATATAGCTACTTCCTTAGTCAGAATATCTGTTCCTCAAACCTCTATCTGAACAAAAACTCAAGGTGAATTCAAAAGGTGAAAATTCGAGGGTGAAACAAATGTTTTGAATTAAGATGGGTGCTCACAGATGTTGTAGTTCACCCAGTTCCAGTGACTGTACAATTAATAGATGATGGTGAACATAGTTAAGTAGGGTAATCCACTGGAAACAAATCAATGCACTCACAGCTCCTCACACTTTTCCTATATGCTACTCTCTTCACTCATCAGATGACTTCTTAGGGCAATTGTAATTCTTTATTTGTATGTTTATGGTTTAAAAACTTACCTAGCCACCTCCTATTCATGTTCCACTAATGACAGTAAGAAAATTGACGTATTCACACTGAAATCATTTGCCCGGGCAGCCTAAATAGATCATGCCTATCCCAAGCTTTGAATCTATACCTTACAAAAAGCACCATATGGTTAATTTTTAAGCCAACTGATCAAGTGTTTAATAAAGCAGAGACTGGGGGGGATGAGGAGGCGAAATGCCATCCATAAAAGTCATTGTTTTGGTGGGCTACATCTCTTAGCCCTTTGTAGCATGGGAAGATCAAATCCATGAAATGGAGATTTAACTAATCAGACAAAAGTGGGAGATAAACATAAGTATCCTCTCGTGGGCCAAATGCATTATAAAAATGTTATTTAGGTGTTACACTGGGATAACTATTGATTTATAGATACCCTGGGTAGAACACTGATCTGGGGATTAATGTCTCAGGTCTTATTCTTGATCTTGTCATATTTTGCTCTCTGACCTTGAACATTTCACTTTCCCCTTCTGTTGTTTCCACACATCTTTGGGCTAATCTGACCACAGAGCACAACCCTATTGATCAGGGTGTGTCCTTCCAAAAACATATCTGCAAATTCTGCCTCCACAATTTAAGTGAACCTTGACCTGAACTGGGACAATCAGGTTCACTGAATTACAGCTGCACACATGTTGACATAAAACTGGAATCATTTCACGGGGCAGTTCTCAGTGTTTTAATTAGATGGCTCAAAACTACCTCTTTATTCTATCATATAAACTTAGATCTGAAACAGATGATCAAAACTGATTTATGCATGCATTTAAACAAGACAGCATTGTAACTGAGAAAGCTTAAAGTTCTGTGTTTAAAAAAAACCACAACAACATAATTTGGGAAATGAAGTCATCTGCAGAAAAAATACTGACACAACAACAGAACAATCTTCCAATTCCTGTGTTTTTGGGTTATAATATGCCATCTTTAGTATTTATTTCCCTAAGAGCTTGCCTTTTTTCAGCAGATGTATACTCCTTTCATTGGTGTTTGTTTAAAATCCTGCCAATGTATCTGAAATCAGCACATACCGACTGTTGATGCACCACCTTGCCTAATTGACTTAGCTGGAAAATAAACAGTGAAAGGCTATTTTAGCAGCAAACTGGTTGATACAGCTAAACATTCCCTACCTTTATCTATGTACCACACAAGCAGGCAAGTACTAGTGCCCGATAGCACAGACACAAGGTTGTCACACACATTTTCTGCAGTCTTTAGCATTTTAGGGACAAACTTGGTGTTTGTGTCACCGTCACTCTTTGAATCAGGAGAATAATATTTGTCTTTCTGCTGCCCTAAAACCTTGATAACATCCAAAAGATTCCATCTGAACGATAAGAGCTTATGAAAAGTTACTATTTTAGAAACAATAGGTTCTTGAATATTCACAGTCAATAAGGATTATGAGGCTATTCACGCAACGTGAATAATTTGCTGCTAATAATATTGACACTCAATCTGTCTGCAAAATGTCTCTGTTAGCAGGAAACAATCACGCTCGGAGGTGTTAGGAAGACTTTGCAGTGGCGTGGCAAGATGAAGGAATTAAAAACTGATGGGGTGATGTATTTGAAGTTTCAAAAATTATTTTTTCTGCCTTTTTAATAGGAAATATTAGAAACAGGAAAAATTAGAAATGTGAATTAGTATTTCAGGGAAAAAAAAATAGTTTCCTGCTGGTTTTACTTCTTTTTTGGTTTTACACAAAAATATGAATTTGTTTACTGAAAGAGACCCAGCTGGGATTATATTGGTAAAATAGGCAGAAAAAATAAAATACTGTAAAAAAGCCCTAAACAACCCAAAAACTAAGTACATTTTTGAGCATGAAGTGGTATTGACCACGGAACAGGGACGTGAGGAAGCTGGATACAGTTTGGGAGGAAGAACTGAGAAGGGCCTTTAGCAGCAAAACATAAAGGAGTCTTAATGAAATTGATATTTCAACTTCACTTAAGATATGCTCTTTTCATACAAATCTGAGTTCTGACATGATCTTTTGTTCAACTTTTCACCAAATACAATGAATTTTCCTGGGAAAATATTTAGCAGAGGAAAATGACCATTTTTATTTGAGTTGGGTTAGGAGCTGATACATCTTTTTGAATGAATACTTTGGGGGGTTTGCATTAAAGATTTTCTATCACATATTTCAGAAGTTAATATTTATTTTTGTTAATTTAGCACAAAGGTTATGCTTCTGAAGCTATTTTTGAGCTCTTATCCATCATACTAGGTATTAAATAACTACAGATTTTAGCCATTGATATAAAAGTGCCTTAGTGTATTTATGATATGCATATCCTTTATTAGAATAGGATTTTTATACTGTATCATTAAGAAATGATATAAAAATAATACAATGACAAAATATAGATTTTTCATACATCTTTGGTCAGGAGGAATTTTTAACATTAAAGTAGTAAATCAAAAATAGAATGCAGTAAAGAGGAGCCATTGGATTAGACTTGTTATGAAAGAACTTGATTATGTTAGAACATTTAGTGTGTTTTTTTTTTTTTATTTCTGAGCTATTCATTATGGTTTAGATTCTTATTGCAAGAATTTTTTTTTATTTATTAATTTTCCCTGGTAAAAACTTTAATTTTTAAACTAGCCATTAGATGTACAGACAATTTAGTTGTGGGGTTGGTTTTGGTTTTATGTTTTCAAATAATTCTTCAGTCTGGCATATTCTGTACTTGCTCAGAGATGCCATTTCTGTAGTTCTTTTCTTACTGCAGTGAATTAGGACATTTTTTAATGGTCATTCATGTTAGATACTCTGAGAGAACATACATTGCCAGACAAAATCCATCTCCTAGAGCATCATGTCTAAGTCATACTAATATTAGCTACTCCATTGCATATATGTTAAATAAAAAGGGAAAATCAAAGGAAAAGGAAGAATTTTGTACTTGATATAAGCTTTACAGAGCTAAGAATTGAGACAGAACAGTCAAGGCTCAAAAAGCTTGCCTAATTGTAAGACAAAAGGCAGGAAACTCTTGGACTGAGCTAACAAGATGAACAGAAAGCTTTGCTGAACAGAATGACACTCCTGAGTAGCTTGAATTTACGATCATCACATGAGTAAATCTTCAATTTTGAGCTGAAATGGCTCTGAGCTGGTGGCTTCAGAGCCACCTCCTCTGATGTGAATGGTGGCTCTGAACATAAAGACCTGTGTTTGAAACTCGCTCCGAACACACTGGCGTGTTGCGGTCAGATAGGAGAAAATTGGATCCCATCAGGAAATGACCAGTGCAAGAGGAGGTTACGAGTTTATTAACCTGATGAATAAAAAAGTAAATATTTGGCGTAAAACCTGTCAGAGATTGCACTTGTAAAACTTCTAATTCAGCTATTTCCTCTTAGAGCTGTCAAAATATATCTGGGATAAGTTAATACAACATTACACGTTTCAGAAACTTTTGCTCTAACCTGAAGTTCAATAATTTCTTTCTAGAAAGTTTTTTCCTTCTTCACCATCTTGTCTTACCAAGAACCTACTTTTTTTGGCTGTAGGCTGGCTTCTCTACTGTTTATTTCCATGGCTATAATCTTTGCTCTGTGTTTTCAAAAGGCTTTCAAAATGCTTAAAACCAATTTTTAGAGCAATAGCAACCTGATGGGCTGAATGCCACATGGATAATTACTAATGGACTTAAGGAATGAGTTTTGCTCATGCACTGGAGTCTCGCTGGTGTCTCTGCTCCTGTCTCAGCTGTTTAATAGCATTTCTGGAGAAGGCTAGAGAAAGAATTGTGGCCCTGACACAAATTTAAACTGAAGGAGGCAATAGGTGGAAAAGTAGAGCAAAGGAGCATCAGAGTAGTTGCCTCCCACATACACTACCTTTATGTGAGCCAAAAGACAACATTTTACTACAAAAATTGAAAATATTGGACGACCTTTGCCTGCAAAATTTTCAGCAGTGAGGAAATAAAAGAATAGCTGGAGAAGATTTTTTAATTTAAAACCAAGTATACCATATTAAATGATTCTGTAGTCTCTCCCTTTCTCTCACTAACTCTTTGCCCTCTAGACGAAAAGGGATTTATCTCATACATTTCAAAAAAAGTCACCTCTCTGTAACCTACAGTTCATTCAATCAAGGCTTAGCGTAAATAATCAGTATGGAAAACACCAATCGGCTTTGAAGAGCCCCTGGATTTAGGAGAAATACACTGCTCATGTCTGTGGAACTCCTCTGGGAAGCAGAGAAAGGAGAATGTGTCTTGATTTACACTGCCCTATTTCTCAGATCTGCCAGCCTCTCTGCTCTGTCCACTTCACCACTGTCAGATGCTGTGAGACAAGCATATGGTGTTTACTTCTCTGACTGACATCTCTCTGGTTTTCCTCACTCCTCGAGAGAATCCTCTCTTGCCAACTCAATTTGCAAGGGCTTGGATGTAGCCATGGCCCTCTGGTCAGCATCCAAACTATTCCTCATTTTCCCTTGGCAAATGTCATTAGAGGACAATCTCCCTCCTCCTTACAAAAACGGTGTTTCACAGAGGGAAGCTCAAATCCGAAGAATAGCCTGACCCTGTGTGTCCTTCTGTACCTCATTCGTTTGGGGGCCATACAAAGATGTCACCCGGAGACTGCGGCATCTCCCGGTGCTGCCCCTGGGGTGTTGAGCCTGGGGGCTGGAGGGGAGCAGAGCAGCCTGGGTCTCAGGTGAGGGACAGCAAGGAGAGCCTTGCCAAAGGGCTGAGGACAGCCACTGGCACTACCGCTGCAGCTGATGAAGACTGAAATGAAGAAGACGTGCCAAGCAAAGGATTGGCATTTGCTGTATCTTGTGAAGCTTAAATGGAGTGGTTTTAATATCCCAAAGAGTCCCTTTCCACACTTAAAGAGACAATCTGGACATGTTTTGGGACAATTTTTATCTATTTATTTATTAAAAAAAACATCTAATCCCTCTAGCCTCTTTTAAGATGGACTTCTTGTGCTTTATTCCTTTTCTTTTCCTCCTTCTGTCTCCTCCCTCCCTCCAACACTTTGATCTGGTTGCAGTGGCATCTTTGTCACTCTTATCAGGTCCTCAGTTCTTGGCTGTCCTTTTGAAGTGTGATTTCCTGCGTCTAGTGGTCAGGAAAGGATACTGGGCACTGCAGGTTTCCTGTTGCTTTTCCTCTCTATCTACAAGTTTGCTTTGCTTTCCTTCCTGTTTTTCTGTTTCATTTGTTTGTGCTTCCCTTTACTGTCCAGAACTGCCTCTCTCAGACAGGTTCTTCCCCACCCGTAGATCATTATGACTCATATATTTATCTTCTCCAGCATCTCTGAGTGCTCCTTCCCTGTTTTTTTTCTACTGTGCCTCATCCTTTCTATCCATCCTTCCTTCTGCTTTCATCTGTTTCTTAAGCTCTTTTTTTTCCAACCCTTAAGTTTTGACTCAGTTTAGATGTTCTTTAGACTTGTCTTAGACCCTTGACTGTACTGGGGAAAAGCCTGAAAATGAACCAGATGGGATTTTGGCTAAAGCATGCTGGAGTCAGAAGGAACACTAATTGACTCAATGGGATTTAGGGCAAACTCCCCGTTCTCACATCTCCTGAACATTTACTAGTCTTCCCAGCTCTCTTCTCATGGCAGTTTGCAACCTTTGACATGTTATTTGTTTGAAGGAAGATCTTTGTAGAAAGAGATTTTTTAAAAAATCGTTATTATTAAGAAAGAGGAGGCACTGAAGAGATATCTGGCTTTCCCAACCAGTAAATGTAATTCCTTATTTCACTACGGGCTCAAAATCTGTGTTGAGATTTTCCAAATCTATGTTGTATGAAATAATTCAGACAGTAAAACATTATTCCGGGGCTTCCCAATTGTTCCCACAATACCTGTTTGGGAGACTAAACAGCGCTGAGATTTTCTCTGCTTTTCAGCAGGTTTTCACTTTCCATGGGGAGGTGATGGTTCAGTTAAAAAACCCCACAGCCGTGAGTTGAGGCTTTCTCACGCACCAGCGCTATCTGAGTGCATCCAGACACAGGAGGAGTGAAGAAAACTTAATTTCAGCCACAATGCTGATATTTGGCAAACGAGTGGTTTTACGGTGCTTCATGCAGCTCTGCTGTTTATTTATTTATTTAGTCTTACAGCTCCAGCACAGTGGCTTAATGGGTGAGCTGGGCTATCGCATTAACTTCTCTCTCCAGCTGGGCACAGATTTGCATCCTGCTGCCACTGGGCAGAGTAGGATCTAAGCTTGCTTCCCGGGTATGGTGTAGCTTTTGTACCCAGCTGAGCTGTAGCTTACCAGAGGATACTTCCCCTCTTGGAGATACAAGTGGCAGCTGCTGTAGGCAATAGGAGATGGCCTTGGCATATCCCTGCTCTGTCAGGGAACATACTGTTCTTCGCTCTCACCAGATGCTCGTGGTGCGTTATGGTCCCGTTTTCACTCTAGGAATCATTGGCTGAAAAAGCACTAGGAACGCTGGGGGTGAAGTGAATAGATATTTTATAACGTGAGTTTATTGCAGCCTTTAAAATCTGATCTGAATCAGTATCTTTCTGCCCTAAGAAGACTTGCAAACTTTTCTGGGTTGTTTCATTCCAATGACCCGACATGCTCAATACGCTGAACACTCAAGTCTTGGCTTCTCTTTAGATAGAAAGAAAGAAAAAAAAAAAAGAGAGAAGGAATAATTCTGGAAAGCTTTTCCCCCCTTCATTGAATGGCTATTAAACTAAAGAAAACCAAGTGCAACAACACGAAGGGAAAAAACAAAAAGGTCAATGAGAAGAAAAGGAGCAAATGAAATGGGATCAAAACTTCTAACTTCAGCTTAAATTTCTTCCCTCCTTTGACAGTTTAGGAGATCCCAGGAAGAGTTCTTCTGTAAGATAACATAATCAGCACGGAGGGAAGGTGAAAGACTCTCTTTTCAATAGGAAGGTGGCTGGCTGCCTGCTCAGGGTGTTTCCAGGCGGTGAGTCATTTCTGTTGTTGTTGTAGCTGTGTAGCAGTGCAAGACAAAAGGGGACATTGCAGCTTTCAGGATTGGGGGCTGAGGAGGAAAGGAGAGAAGAGCATGATTGATGGAGTTCTGGTTGGCTTATAAAGGGCAGCCGGGAGTGCAGGGAAATAATCAGGGAAAAGGGCGTCCCGTACTGGCTCTCTCAGAGGGGAGAAATGAATCCTGCACCTCTGCATTATTAAGTTGTCAGGCGGGCTGATGATGAAAATCTGAAGGTCAGGCATAACAAGAAGCACCTTATGGGGGGATCATGACCTTTCTGGAAGTGCTACACTCATGTTTATCTGCACCTAACCCTTATCCACAATTCTTCATTTGATAAGAACATTGGGAGAAGGGATGGGGAAGGGGGGAGGGGGAGGGAAGTCCTCATCATATGTATAAGCAGTGTGTGAAATTAGGCTTCCTGTGAAACTGATTGTGGATGCTCAATTCACAGTGAAAGATAATAAAGCAAAAGGACACACGAGGGATGCAGGCAGAAATTGTTCACTACAGTGGAACTCAATAAAGGGAACAAGAGCTTTCCTAAATGACAAATTTGGTACAGCGGTGCTAAAATCAGGATTCTCCCTGGCACCACTGCAGCAATTTGCTCTCAGCTCTACCACTTTTTATTTACTTTGGAAGTCCTAATAATGTTAGAGTGGCTTTTTCATCTATTTATTTATTTATTTCTCCCCAGCAATGTTTATTCTTTAACTGCTTACTTTAAACCAAAGAGTCAAGGTGAAGGACAATGAAACGTTAGATTCCAATTGATTTTTCCTCTTTAGTTTCCATATCAGAAATGAGTATAAATATAAATATATACCAGGGTTAGATGCCTGTCCTGTGCATGCCTTATTGACTGCTTTAATAAATGTCATGACCCCTTCTGAGCGCGCGTGCACACACAAACTCACACATGCTCACCATCAAGTAGGTGGAGGCATTGCTTGGCTATAAACAGAGTAATGGTGGCAATCACACAGCAAATATTCCAAACTAAATCTCCTCTAAGAACGTGCTAATAAGCTTTTTATTTCATCCCAATTTACAGCATCTTGGTTTTGCTTTTCAAATCTGTGAAGTATTTAAAGCATGACAAAGTACGCTTGTGGAAAAGTGAAGTCAAACCAGACTTCATAATTATTGCAATATATTCACTTTTCATGCATAATCCTTTAAATTAACAATACAATATATCACCTCTACTGCCACTAGAGGCTAATGCACCTCTATTGAAAACTGTGTTAAAGAAAATTATGTCCTATGTTGAAAAGGCACATAACCTTCCAAAATATTAAATGACAGTAGGTTCCAATCCTGTAATTCTTGCATACTCAAGTAGCCTCATTAGCCTTGATTTTCTTACATCAATGGACAACCTATTAACTTGAATGGATTTACTAATATACACTGTTGTGAGATCAGAATCAGTACCTTTGGGACATCTTAGTTAAGGATTACCAGACCAGAAGGAAAAGAAATATAATATACAAACTAATGAATATTTTTATTGGATGAATTGTATGATATTGGGACACATCAACTGCCTTTAAAATGACTCTTTAATGAAGAGGTGAGACTGAAAAATATTATGTTGTCAATACAGCACAAAAATGAACCTCCAGTATCACATAAAAGTGAAAGAAGGGTTTTCAATTTCTATTTCTTAAGTGATCCAATTTATATAATTCTACTTTTCTGGCCTCTCATGTGCTTCCTATTGCTGGAGTTTACAGGCCACTTTTTGTATCCTATTAAAAAACAGCAGTTAATAAAGCCTGTGTATTATGTAGTGACTTTCATCTTCAGGTTTGATACTGATCCACAGTGGAGGTTGATCCAGTTTATTGCTGAGGAAACTAGTGTAGGGGAAATGAAGCGAGTTGTCCAGAGCCACTGAGAAGGTTAGTGACAGACCCCAGGTCACAGGGAATCAAATCTGGTAATTTTCTCATTTCTAATATATTCTTCAGGTAAAACAGTACTTCTTTTAAAAGGTAGAGCTTTTGGGAACCATGATTTAGTTTTTGATCTAGAATCTGGGACAGATTTGGTGGAATACAGCCATATTCCCTTGCAGAAGTCAGCAGAAATCCCCGTGGAGCAAACTGTTATTTAGGGAGAACAAGGGCTGCAGAATACAGGGTGCATCTTAGCTCCATTGCAAATCTCTTTTGACTAGCAACATTTGCAGTAGGCTTTAAATGTGAGAGCCCACGGGGGTGTAAAAATATACTTTGGAGGTCATTGTGTGGGGAGATTTGCCTCCAAGCAACAAAGCCTATGAACCACTCTAGTTTCTCTATACAATGGTGAATCTCTCAGCATTTCAAGGGCAGCAGGAACTGCTAGAAGATGGACCTTTTCAGATTGCTTGGCCATTCTCAAAACTTTGCCTTCACAACCAAACCTCTACACCCACTGTTGTACAATCATTATGGGAAAATAAATTTCTCTTGACTCACGTGTATTTGTTTCCCAGTGTACTTGTTTCACCTGGATAATGTGAGCCTCCCAAAACATTGCTTGGAAGCAAAAGCCAAATACAAGTAACTAGAGAAATTTCACAGCTTTATCCGTTGTTGATTTCTCTCATTGATTACTTCACCCTTTTCTGTGGTGGGGGTTCCAATTTAAGTTGGGTTTTTTTGCTAACCAGACCCCATTTCCATGAACTTAAGTATCTGTGAGGCTTACAAGAGATTTTATTTTTCAAGACTTTTTTCCTCCTCCTCCTGTCATCAAAATTGAAACTGGCTGATAGATGAGACAGAGAAGCATGATCTCATAACATGGTTTATTTGAAATGGAAGCTAACAGAGTCTATGTAAAAACTGTTGGCTAAATCAGATTTTCTTACAGATTTCAGAATTGCAGTCTTTTATATGTTTATACACCACATTCTTGTTATTGCTTACCTTAAAATCTTATGCTAGATATTACTAAAAATCAGCTTTTGTTTTGTGTTTTTCTTTTGTGTTACTAGAATATATTGTAATGCTAATATTACTTAGGAAGGGTTTGACTGTCAAGTATCCATATTGACATCATCTTATGAAAACATTTGAAGCCAATAAAGCAGAGTTTGATACTGTTAGAGAAACCTACAACCAAGCAATCCCCAAAGACAAAAGAGCTTGATTTTAAGCAGTGCAGAGGACAAAAGTAATGAAAAAAGAAGGCTACTAAATAGTTGCTAATCAGATGTGCTATGTTCTATGGTAGATCTTAAACCAAACGAGTCTTAGCTAAGGAATAAAGAAACTCTTTTCTTCACAGCATCCAGAAGAATGAGTGATGGTTTCCAGTTGAGCTCCTTTAAAATCTGATCTGGCTAGAACTCAGTTTGCCTCACTTAATGGATCATTTTTAGGCCAAATGCAGCTTTTGTTGAAGTCATTGGAAATATTTTCTCATTGACTTCAACAGATTCTGAATCAGGTGTCTTTATCCATATAATGTTCTGGAAAATCAAGGAAAGGACATTTATGTGGTTATTTGTAGTGGCTTTGAAACTCTTTTAAGGGTCAAAAAAATGAGCTCAATCTTTTTTTCAACTGAGGTTTTATAGCCTGCTAGTCAATAACATGGGCTGAAACTTTTTATACCCTTCAAAAAAGAACCCTAGATACATTTAAAAATAGCTTCTGAGCAAGGTGTGCCACCTGCCATTTCCACTGTTGCTTTTCATCTGCACAAGGCATTATTGTGCTGCTTTAGAGGGCTATTTTTACTCTTCGTTTGCAAAGCTTGCATTTTGAAGTGTAATAAACCCCTAAACTCAATGCAAATCTCAGAGGGCAGAAAACTGGCATGGGAGATGCCAATCCAGGTGCTCTCTTCAGAACACAATAGAAGGCATGGCTGAGTTATTGGGTGGCAGATACACACATCGCTTGGCCAAGGTGCACCTAAAAATAGCTTAATATCCAAACACAACAGTTAATCCTTCATGTGGGTCAAGTGC
Source organism: Merops nubicus (assembly GCF_000691845.1). NCBI lineage: Eukaryota > Metazoa > Chordata > Aves > Coraciiformes > Meropidae > Merops > Merops nubicus. The sequence goes on along the minus strand of NW_008620779.1, from coordinate 193,547 downwards.
CTGTTGAGAATAAGGAGGGACAAATCTGATGGAGAAGGTTCTTATTTTTACACCCATTTCTTTCACAAAAGAAATAAAGAAAAAAACCCATCAGCTCTTTACTTCTTCTCACTTCTTAAATCTCTTCATCTCCAGTCTTCCTATTACTCTTGCCAGTCTATTTCTTATTTCTCATGATGTCTTCTCTTTTTGATGGTCTTTCCACCCATGTGATTGCTGCTAGTTTAGCTTTTCAAGGAGTCAGCAACTGCTGTTTGTGTTCTGCTCCTTATTAAAGAGTTTCCTTATACACTCTGGTCTCAGTATTGGAAAGCTGGGGCCTCAATTTGGTTTTTTTGTTTTTCTTCCATAGTCAACAAAACTGTACAAACCCATTTCAATTGAAAATACAACTGTTATTTGTGCACGGGATGAAATTCTATACATCTGTGCCAGGAAAGTGAACACCAAGAAGGCAAAGAATATTTAGGGAAAAAATGCCCCAGACTGTGTGTTGCTTTTCAGTTTCCATGTTACATAATCTCTACTGTGCTGCTCTGTATGGAGGAAGTTTTTTATCATGGACCTTTTAATCTCCGTTAGCTAGAGAAAAAAATTAGACAACTATTTAGCTTTTTTGTTTTGTGTATCTGCTGAATACTCATAAATAAGGGTGACCACAGGTTGTGAATTAATATAAGGACTATAGTTAATGTAGTTAGTCACCTGTACTTCAGGTCAATGACCAGCTTTTGTTTTTTTAAGGAGTAGCTGCTAACCTTGGAAAATAATTTGGTTGGTTCACCATGGTGTTCTCCTTCAGCGTGTACAATCAGGTTGATTCTTGAAAGGAAAACCAAGAAGTATTCTACTGGAGACAACTTTCATTTAGATTACAGGTATCCTGGTAAACATGATCTGAATACTGGACTTGTCTGGGACAATTCAAGACATTTCAGGGAACAGTTTAGGACTCGGTGTGATAATGATTTTGAGGTTCCAGGAATCTGAAATTGTTTCAGTAGAAATGTGTTCTTAAAATGGAAGCTCCTTGTCATGGGGACCATACCTGGGATTTTGGGAAGGTACACGTGGACAGAATTAGAGCATTAGGATGAACAGAATTCTAACAACAGAGATTAATCTTACAACCCTGATGTGGAGCCTTTTCATGGCTTCAGCAATTCATTTTATTGTTGGACACAGAAGTCTTGTACCAATTTTCAAAATAACAATAAGTTTTATAATTTGTTTTCCTAAATGGACTGCAATATTTACTGAGTCATTTTCTCCTCATGCCATTTCTAAGATCATAACTTACTCGTAGCCACAGCTCCCATCAGTGGCAGTGCTGAGATTAGAATTTGATATCAATGTCCTATAGAGATTGACATAAATAACAAAAAGAGGAAATTTGGATTAGCAATAAGCAAATGTAAACAAAGATTATAGGACAAACTACTCCAAAATCACACTCACCCCTGCAATGCTTACTTATTAGAAACCTATCTGACTGCAGCTTCTGTAGTGGAACTGATCACTTGAATTTGTAAAATATTATCTCGCAGAAGAAAATGAGTTGCTCATCCTTAGAGTGGAATAGTTTAAGCAGCAGTTTCATGATAGTGATTTTACCGGGCATTATTTTTACTATGGAAAGTCTTTTAAAATTAATGGGAATTGATTTCAGTGGCCTTTGGCATATTGCTGAAAATAATATGGCAAAATAGAACCTTTTGGCTCTTACTGCTACGTAAAGGCTTTAACTGGGAAAGCAGTTTACAATGGTGCCCCCATGTAAGGCTTTATTCAAAAGATTTTACGCTTGATAACATCTGAGCCATAGGAGCTGTATGTGGGGTTTAGCATCTTAGCAGCTGCAATTCTTAATCCTGATTCCGTTGCCTCCATATTAAAGGCTCCATGGTCACAGGACACCAGCTTTGGCCATTCTACATTGTCATTCATTCCTCTCCCCTACACGCGTGCCTGACCATATAGGAAAATGAGTTTACAACTGACTACGCCTATGGGACTCCCGGAGGGATACAATGTGAGAGCCTTTGCTAGTGGTGGATGGTCCTCAAAAGGTTTGGAAGTTTGGTAAGTACATCCTTAACCAAACTCTTTTGACCTTTATTCAGATTTGTTTTTGGAGAAGGGCAAAGGGTTGGGCCAATTCTTGTTTAACCCAACTGGCTTGTCCATCTGTAGGCTGTAATTAATCACTAAATCGCTGCCATACTTTGTTTTGGAGGCTAGATCCCAATACAGCAGGGCACTATACTTAACTTCAAGCACATGACTAATTCTTTAAAGTCAAAGGGATTACTCATGTGCTTAAAGTTAGCTGCATATTTAAGTAGTTTGCTAGTTCAGGCCTTGAGGAGATAGGAAGCATTTCTATTTATTGTACAGCAATGCCAAGTTCCTCAGTTTGCCTTTGCATTGGTTTGGTCCTCCTTGTTGCCTGGAAGTTTTCTTTATGACATTGGTATAAAGGGGGAGGCTATTAATTAATGGGGTGGTGTAATTAAGGGAGATTATAGTTTGGAGCTGGACTCCTAAAGTGGTGGGTTGAGGATTCAGCTTTCTGATTTGTGGACTTTTGCAAAAAAAGAGGTAGGTTGAGAATCTGGCCACTTTCAAAACTTAGGAAAGCCTTTTTTTTTTGTGCTACGTCCATTTAATCCAAACTCAGAGCCTGAGTGGTTTATGTTAGGTCATGCACTTATTTCTTAATGTGAAGTTGCTTTGTCGTATCAAAACCAATATAAACACATACAATAATCAGTATCCAAGAAAAGCAACAGAAATCACTGTGTTTGGATCTTCTGCAGTAACTGATGCTGTTTCTTCAAGCCTAATTCTCATCTTGCTCAAGTAGGTAGCACTAGTAGCTTTACACTGCTTGAGGATTTGTCTCCTTAGGAACAAACAGGCCTTGTAAATATGCTTTTTGTTTTGTAAAATGCAGAGTGCAGTGAACTGAACTACATCCCACGGGCTGAAAGCTCACCAGAAAATTTGTACTACTTATTTAAAAGGAAAAAAAAAAAAAAAAAAATCCTGTCTTCTTTAATGAAACTAAGACTTTCTGAGTGTACGTCAAGGGTTTTATTACTGGTTCTACATAATAAAGTAATTGTGTAATTAGTAATACATTTGTCACTCCTTTACTGAGGAAAAAGTAAAACATGTACCGCTTTTGTGTAAATCCTGACAGTGGTGATTTTTTTCCTGAGAATTATACCATTATATCATAAAAGTGTCAAGGCATGAGTTTACTGTTCCTACTAATATTCTAAAATATTCTCTTAGGCTGACATCTCTGTCAATTAAAATTAAACAAAATTGCATTCTGCCATATACACTTCAAATAGGAAGCTTTCAAGTTTATGGCTGTTCTTTGAATTGATTTTTAAGATGGCATCTGTAAAACTTGGCTAGTACAAGATGAGGTAGGATGTAGTTAAGGTTCAGTCAATTCTAAAAATGTTTTAAAGATCGTAAATTGACAACTGAAATAGGCTGAATATCCTTGGGATTTTGGGCTGTCAAATAGAAATCCATTTTTTTTTTAAAAAAAAACCTGAGCTCTTGCAAAGTGAAAATTTTATGAAAACATGTTCTTTCACCCCCCACCCCCGCCTTTGATATTTTTGCAATAAGTTACACAAACAAGAGGGCTTCTAGTGTTGTTTCCAGTTGCTCGGTCTCGCGGGATTTGGAATTCTTCTTCTCCTGGTGTTTCCCACAGAAATAGAGTGAGAACGTGCTTTCTCACGGGACTGTATTTCTCATGGAAAATAATAGGGTTGCCGGCAGCAAACATTTTCTGCAGTGATACCCTGCCAATAAAGTCTTCAGGGAAATTATTGCCCTCAATAAGATGAAGACTAGTAAATTGGAACCCCCATCCCTACTCCACAAAGATATGTCTTTAGGAAGCTTTCTCCTTCTATTATTCCCTGGAAACCCTGACCCCAAGAAAATGCTGTAGACAGTAACGCTTGGTTTACACTTAATTTTGTTCCCCAAAATAAATATGTCAGTTAGTGTGTAAAAATAAAGAAAAGGACAATCCCCCCTCCATACACCTCAACCAACATATTTATGCCGGCACAAGCCCTGGTGCAGACAGTTATGCCAAGAAAAGTTATTATACAGCATAGATTTATTTTGTTCAAGGAACTACTTTGAACTATAACAAACAATGATCCTTCTTGGTGTTAAAATCTGCATCCTCTAGGAGGGAGGTTTCTGAAACAACAGACCCATGTAGGTGTAAACTTGTCAAAGATGTGTTGGATGCCTTCTGATATTTGGAAACCAAGAGAAATTTGCCACATTAGTGTTTATTATTTTTCTTCTAAGAGGCAGAAAAACCTGGCTTTGCTGTGTCTCCAATTCCATCATGACCCATAATATTGTAGATTAAAAACCAGACTGTGTTCTTTTAAAGCATACAGTTTTGGAAGGTGATCTCGTGGCCAAAGGGAATTCAGTGTCAGACAGCGCGCTTTCCACTGCTGGAAAGGCAACAGGTCTCTGTGTTTGGAGTGGCTAGGAAAATCTGATCATTCTTAGAGAAATAGTTTCTGGGGAGGGGAAAAAAAAAAAGAAAAAAGAAAAACTTCCTCCATGGAAATGTGCACTGAAAGAAATGCAGGTGTTAGCCACGCAGGAGTTCATGTCAAGAGAAATATTTCCCCGGGGTCCCATGAGAGGAAAGGGGAAAGGGGGGGACTGGGGTGTCTGACCCAGGGAGTAGGGAAAAAAAAGCAGAGGCTGGTGACAGAAAGACCTTAATTCATACACCATGTGCTTGAGTGATGTGTTTACTTTCAACCTTCAAGTCAAATTCAAGCAGCAGCCAAAAACCACAGATCAACACATTTTTAGTACAAAGTGAAAGTAGGGTCATTGGCACCCTCGGTGCTCCACCAGTTTCTGAAATAACATTAAATCCATATTAATGCTCACTTTTACTTAACCATGTCAAAGGAGATGGTAATTATGGGTAAGTAGGAAGGTTGGGATGAAACCAAATAATTGCTACTGAAGGAGGTAACATAAGCACAATTAGGTGGAAGGGTTATTTTCAGTCCTGAAGGAGACTTTAAAGCCAGTTCTGTTCTAAGTCACTTGTTAGCTTGGAAACCGCTAGAAAAATGGCAGTCTGAAAATCAGTTTCTACCTAAATTCATCTTCTTGTTAATAAGGAAATGCATGTTTGTAAGCTACTATTATCATAATTATGCCTTCTGGATATGTTTTTGGTGTTGTAAAGCAACAAGCATCCATTGAGCATCTAGGAGCAGCTTTGGTTCCTCTCAGGGGTTTGAGGCGAGAAGGGGCTTTCAAGTCTGACTTTCTCCATGGACTGGAAAAACCCTACATAGTGCCCTAAGAAAACATTCAGCCTGTGCAGTCTGAAGAAAACCTGTTCCTCAAGCAGCCAACGTTAGCTGCAGAGGAGGGTAACTGTGCTCCTAGTCCATTCTGGGACATATTGGGATTTTAGTCAGTCAAAAACCACATAGAATTAGAAGGTTGTGTTTATGCCACACCCTGATGACTGACACCCGTCACAGCAAGTTTTGTTTTCAGATTTTTTATTTAAAAACATAACACAATTCTATCACAAAAGTGATCTGGCAAATAAATTTATTCTCTCAGTAACTCCAGCATAGCCAAAATGGACAAATGCTCAAAGAAAACAGCTATGCAAAGGTAAGGTTTTTTTTTGTCTCACCTTTTCACATTTGTACGAAGGTCTTATTTTAGTTTTATTTCTGTTGGCTCAGCCATCTGTGCGTTTTATTGCTTGTTCTAAGGAACTTTGCAATGTTTTTGTGAAGGGCAGTAGGAAAGCACTGAGGAAAAAAATTGAGTAGATATAAAGCCTCAGAGAAGAGAAGTGACACAACAGGCAATTTCTCCATTTGCTCCTCCAGATATTGAGCTGAGCTGGGGAAATTACTTTAAGTACATAAGGTGACACAATTACTACAGTTGGGTCTTTGTTTAATTTTCAAATAGACAGTCCAGTACACTGAATTCAAAGGTGATTGGTTATGGGATCTCCAGCCCTTCACCTCTGGGTCATCGGGTTCAATACCATCCCAGGTTGTAGCTCTGCACTCTATCCTTCGTGAACAGTCTATCTGAGAAATTTATACCTTTATTCCACTTGTGAGTTATCTATTGACAAATTTTGGGTTTTACATATAAGTTGAAAATTCAAAATAGTTTGGCACGTGGTTTATGTGGTCTGATTTCAGTCTGTGGGCTAATCATAGGCTGCTGACCACGACTGTTGCTATGAGTATTTCCGAATCACTATATGTAATTAAGATGCATAGCTACATTCCTCTGTCTTCATTGGATGACACCTGTATTGCAAAGAGCTTTCATCTGACCTTCCAACCATTTTGGTGAAAATATATGTGCACAAGTGCCCAAAAGGCTCTCCTACAACTTTATTTTCTTTTGGGGTGGGTGTGGAAATTTCATACAGACAAGTGTTAGTGAAAAGTGCCTGATAAAGAACATAAACAATATCTAAAGAGATGTATAAAATTTATTCGTAGTGATGTTCTGAAATGCTGTTTTTGAACTGTTTCCCTAGATCTTGAAGTGAGCAAAAAATCACTGTATGGAAAGTTCTCATATGAAATAAATGGTTTCCCACCATTTCTTAGTGAATATTGCAATTAGAGCCACAGCATCCAGCAGCAAGGGAACAACTTTGAAGCAGACTCCACAGCAAAGTCATAAGATACTTGTCATGCAGTGATGCCCTGGCCATATTACTCCTGGGTGTAGAGCAGATGTAAGTAGCTGGTAATATATTAAGGTTCCTGGACTGTCATTTCAGGTGGAGTACTTTTACTAAAGATGTCAATCTTTGCATCAATTAACCTTTAAACAATTAATTTCATTTTAATTATTTTTTAAATTAAAAAAAAAAAAAATAAACAAACACGAAGTCAGTACTGCCCAAAGATAAGAAATGATCAAGCCTCATCTTATATTTCTAATGCTAAAGAGAGAACAGGGATACAGTCCAGTGCAAAAAATTGACTCATTTAATTATACCTGCACAGTATTTCAATAGTCTGCCTTGGTGAGAGGGGCTTTTAAGAGTAAAGTGCTTTGAAATAAAGCTATTAAATGCATACGGAGACATTGATCGATACACTTGAGTTATGGGGGGGAGGCTGGGGGGGAAAAGGAGGGAGAGAGAAGAAAAAGAAAAGGACTTTTTTTTCTTCTCTGTAAGAGTGGATTTGGAATCTTCAAGGGCATAAGGATGGTAAACGATTGCTAAAAGTCCAAATTAAGAGGTATTAGTCCATTGTGCAGCAGTCAGTCACATCATATTCGCATTGCTGTTTTCTTGTCGGAGGTTTTGCCTTGATCTACCCCGGACCACATTGACAAGTCACAATTGAAGCATTCTAAATAATCCACAGTGAAATAAGGCATAGGGTGTCACTCTCTAGGCTACAGAAAGCCTGAGCCCAGCGGAGTTAGAAAGGGTAGCAAAGCCCTTTTCAGTCGCGTTTCTCAGCCGATTAAACTCATTCAGGGCCAGGCTGCTGGAACGAAAACAGAAAGATCACCTCCTGTTCTCCAGTGTTTTGTTGGCAACAGCAGACAGATGTAGAAAAGTAGAAACATTTTTACTATAGCAACAAAAGGGAAAGGGGTGGGAGGCAAATGAAGGAAAAAAAAAAAAAAAAGAAGAGTTGGAATTTGTGGGCTTGTTAATGTCTTAGGTACTTTGGGACAGTACTGCAGGTTAAAAGAGCTTGTCAGTGCAGATTGGAATTCAAAAGGTACATGTGAAATGATTGTGCAGTGCAAAGACAGGTTCTCTTTTTCTCCCCAAACTCCTCCACCGGTACAGTAATTAACCATAAGATCAGACTGACACACGGAGATCCAGTTCATTAACATTTTTTTGTTCTGTTGGGTTTTTTTTTTTTTGGCTTTTCAGAAAAACCCATTTCAAAGTGATGTCTTTTTTAACAGTATCCCATCCACCTAAGCAGCCACACTGATGTGACATATTGTGACACAAGATGCCACAGTAAATTAATCTAAGCCCTCCAATTGAAGACTTGATTTAGTCATACATTCTCCACAAGTCACCATTTAAATTAACTATTGTAGATTCGAGGTAGGAAAATGATAATTCATCTAGTGTGAGGAGTAGTACAGAAACATTTTGCTGCAAAATGCATTCTTAAAATACTTTTTTTTTTGCCTGTCTGTATGAATGTAAACAAATTCAGCTGCAAGAAATGCAGCACATTTTTAAGAGGCCACTGCAATGATTTTTTTTACCTGCTACGTATCGTGTATTTGTGCATATGCAACATACAATCTTAGCAAATGCAGATTTGCATGTATAGATATTCATACATACATATGTTCAAATACATATAATTAAAAGTTTTTTGCTAACTTTCAGTGTAGAAATACCCATACATCTAGTTGAGAATAAATGGAAATTATTTTTTTTTTTTTAAATAAAAAAAAAAAAAAAAACACCAAAACCCAAACAACCAACAAAACAAGTCCAGGAATGATTCTGTAATCATGGGATTGGGGCAGTAAAATGAGGGAACCATGTCCCAACCTCTCCTGTAAAGAAAAAAATAATGGTTACAATGGCAATGCTGAGAAAGACTTATTCCCCATCATGACCTGTGCTTAGGGAAATCATTTCAGATGTGGTTGATATAGATCTTACTTTTGTAGAAAGAAAAATTGGGATATTTATACCTTGTGATATAAAGGTGATTGTATAGTTAAACAAATTTAAATTACTTTAAATTCCTGAGTCTCTTAAATATCTCAGATCCATTTATTTCCACTTCAGTGCTATTGGAAAACCAAAACCAAAATCACCCCTGGTCTCAATGGAGAGGAGAAGTGCAAGGCAGGACTTTGCAGTGCCTGTTGGAAGGGGGCAGGAGGATGTGCAGGAAGGGTTTCTGCACCAACCTGTCACCGTTGGGATAACGAGTTCTGACCCCTCAGAAATCAGAGGCAATTCCTCTGAGGGCACGTAAAGCAAAGCCAAGCACTTCAGCAAGCAGAGCAGCCTACATCTGAAACACTGGAGTGTTTATGGGCAATGACTGATCCAAAGCTTTTTTTTGTAAGCTCCTGTCTTTCTGGGCTTAGATCTGAACTTTGATCTAACGGCTAACAGGTCCTAGCATTATAGACCTTCTCTTCCAATCCTCATTTCCCAAAAACCTTAGAGGCTTGCTGAAGCTCTTGTGCTCTGCATTTGCAAGAACTGATCTAAACCACTGCGGTCATTTATCACCGGGTTGTGTTTTTGCCATGCTTTAAAAACTTGTGTTATATATATCAGGTGTCTATGGATTTTGGCATGGTATTGGGTCATCTGAGCAATTTGGCATTGTTTAGACTGCAAAATAACACACAGGGTCAAGAGCAGTCAATATTGGTCCTATAAATTATTGTCTAGGCACTCATAAATTGTCCTCTAATTTGTGGCTTGGAAAAAGGGGAAAAAAAAAAAAAAAAAGAGTAGATCTCAGAAGTCAAATCTGGAAGCTACTGCAACAGAACCTGTTTTGTTTTTTTTTTTAGTGAAAAGGGCTCTGCTTCCCAGCTGTCCATTGAGGTGTTTGCTTCTATTGTCCACGCTGGGCCAAAGTACTAGGGACCAGAGTGACTTCTGATATGCTCCTACAGGGAAATGCAAAACTAAATCCCCAGGCAGAATTTCAGACAAACAGTCATTTTATTTACTTATATTCATCTCTTCTGGAAAAAAAATAAAAGGAGAAAATAGCTTGCTTAATCCCAGTACTAACACAATATTGATTCACATTCATGTTCAGTATTTATTGACGTGCATTGCATACAATGGAGGCTATCAATTAGGCTACTCTCTTCAAGGGAAGGGGCAATCATATTAGAAAACAAATGAAGCTCATAGTTTATATAGTCCTAATTTTATGTAATGTAAACCTTTCAAACCCTGGGCACATGAGAGTGAAAATGTATGTCATGATGAAAAAAAAGCAAAAAACAGATGGATTTACTCTCCAGCTAATTACTATGGGTGACTGTCTACAGAGTCATAACAGTATTTTCTGAAATTCTGTAATGAAATCAAACTTCTCCTACTATAAACTGAATTTCTGTGTATTTTATTAACCAACATTAAATACACTCGTGCAATCGCTTAGCACAAGGTTTTGTTTGGTGAGTGGGCCAGATATATGAAATTTTAGGGGTGGTGTGTAAACGTATTGTGTTCCTTCTGTCCATTTAAGCAGAGGTTCAGCATATTGAGCCCACATTAAAGATCAATGTCAAGGAGAGCATAATGGCATATGGGCAGTGTTCAGGAGACCAAGTTGTTGCGTGCAGAAATGAAATATAAAACACTCTTTTTTTTTGCCCCTTGGAGGTTTTATTGCATGGTCGCAGCTGGATTTACACTGTATTTAATAAAACATTAGTAGCCACCAGGGATTTAAATATGTAACGTAATTCTTTTTCAGTAAAATAATTCCATAAATCCAAATATGAAGCTCTTTTTTTTTTTTTTGCAACTGCTGTATGCCATAATTAAATTAAAACCTATATATGTGGGGGTTTTTTTTCACCATGGAATTTAATGGAAGCAAAATCCATCTGCAAAGTTGACTTTGGATACATATTCACATTTTTTGGAGCTGAAGTAGGTCTGGTGGCTAATAAGTGTTGGGGAGAAACAAGGGTACTGGCTCTGTGTCCTGCCTGACCTACTTTTGATAAGACCTGTGGCAAAATGAGGGTCAGTATTATTTTACAGAGGTAGGTGAAGGTACTCCTGATTCTACACCAAAAAAAGAAATGGAGAGGTGGTGTAATTTCCCTCTAGCTCTGTGGTCCCTACTGGCCTCTGGACTACTAAGAAAATGAACCCAGTGCAACCACATTGCCTTGACCAGATTGTCTTTACTTTGTGCTCTTATCAGAGAGACCTGGACACATTGTCCCTATATTATAGTAGATCACGTTTTCATCCCTCAGAGGTTTTATGGTAAGATGATAACTGTGAAAAAAAGAAAAAAAAAAAAAAAGATATGCAACTCTATTTTGTTTAACAAATTTAATATTTTGGAGGCATGTTGAGTGTTTCTGGTGAACGGCTTGGTTGGTCTTATCTTCAATTGGATGAAGCAAGTGCATTGAGATTTGCACCAGGTACAGATGATCTCCTTGCAGGCCTAGGGCTGATCATCATGAAGAAACAGGCAAAGGGAAAAGAAATGGAAAAAGTGAGCAGGGGAATAAAATAAAGGTATTCTAAAATGAAGCTTGATGAGATATCTTGAGAGCTCTCGCTGAAGTATACAAAACCAAAAAGTTTCAGCACTGACAAACAGATATGTTGTTACTTTTTAATGAAAATAAAGATAAGGAAAAAAGGCTGAATGGTCCCAAAGACACATCCTTGGCTATGATGACAGGGAGCCATTTCCTAAGTAGGATGAAGTTTCTGTTTTATAACAATAATTGTGGCTATCTGTGCTACGAAGGGAAGATGACTCCAACTGGAATTAGACTAGATCCATCGAGTTGTCACTTTTATACTTCTAGGTGAGACATGATCTTTAAAATTACAACTCATCAGTCTCTGAAGTCACAACTTTTCTGTACACAAGAATTTGGGCAGCAAAGTGCCCATGCTGAAGGGTACAGATTCAATGTCTTGGAGGAGCTCTGCATCATTTTGTCAAATTCTGGAGATTTTCTCAATTTCTTGTCTTACAGATCCAGTGTAGCTAAATTAGTGATCCAGTCCAGCACACATGACTGAGTTTGCATGAGCTGATGATGCTACAGCATGAAGCAGAACGGATGAAGGCAGCTGTAGCATTTAGGTGCTGTGAGTACTATGGGGAGAGAAACAAGAACATCTGAAGTGTGAATTCTTAATTCACACTTAATACAAATTCTTCAGCTCTCCTACACATACTAACAGCTACAAAAAAAAAGGGGCCATCATCTCCCTCCCAACTAAGCTATCTCTAAGGCAACCTTTTTTCCCTTGTACTTCAGATCAGATGTCTCTTATGTTGAATAACTGCACCTCACTGAATTTGGAGATGAGGGAATATTAGTAATATTTAATGAAAACGCTTCATTCAGGTTTTTACTGTATTGAAAAATTGTAGATGAAAAGTTATAATTGTATTTTAAATTGAAAAAAAACCTAGCCCCGTCCTTAAAAATATGCAGCTCTGAGCTTTTAAAACAGAACTGGTATTTTCACTGTTTTGAACTTTTGCTCTTCTTCTGCTTTCTTCTGTTTACTCCCTTAATTCTTTCAGTTATTCATTTTCATTTTCAAATTGTCTCAAAAAATAAAAGGAAAAATAAAATAATGTTATTTAGTGTGTTACAAGTCTTTGAATGTACAGTTTGAAATTGTTTCATTTTTCACTTTTCAGCATTTCTCATTAAGCAACTGTGAAACTTGTGGAGATATTTGTGAATGGGGAGTAATTATTATTTTCAGTAAAAATCACTGACCAGATTCCCTTTTTTTTTTGGTCTTGAATGGATGCAATACCTTATATTGGATCAAGTGGGAGAACTCCATGTATTTATATTATCTCTGTTTTTCTGTTTCTATCAGCCATAGCTGAAGATTGAAAAACCTCACTTCAGATGTTCTGGACACCAATCCTGATGAACATCTAAACACTGGGATGTGAACCAAGCTTGCATTCAAATAGTGGACTTGCCTTGCCAACCAAGTGGGCTAAAAGGCGTTTGCCACCAGCATCTTCAAACCTGGGTCAGAAACAGATTTTGCTGTTGCTGCATTTTGATTTATTATTTTGTTTTGGTTTTGCCCTAGCGACTCCGAAAGAAGTCAAGAGTTGCTAAAAAGTCAGTATCTTTTTCTAGCTGCTGGTAAATACTTATCGAATCTTTCTTTGGGGTCAGTGATTTTTCATATGTCTTAGTACACAATGGAATTATTTAATTACTTTTGCTAGCAAGTTTACAGACAAGTATATCCCTATCATACTGCATATCCTCAAATAAGATTATTTACAATCCAATCTAAGGAGTGCTGACTGGTGTCATTGGAAGCTAAAGCTGCATCAGCATTTAAATTTCTACTTTTCTGGGCAAAAACCCAACTGGCTGATTCAATTAAACTCTTTATGTTATATATTATCCAGAAGTTCACAATCTGAAGTGATTCTGGGAGTCTGAAGCCATGCCTTTATGATTGCAATTTGGTAGCAAGACAATTTCCGAGGACTGTTTTACTTGAACTGCAATGAAAATGTCAGGACATAACACACTTTCTGATGTGGGTTTTATGAAAGGCACTCCAAAATCAACCATTATTTCAAGCACAAGCAATAAATAACCTTCATTATTCATTAGAGTGTATATATGCATTTGTGTTTGCAAATACGGTGGTTTCCTGAGCAAAGAACCCTTTAATCAAAAGACCCTTCACTCATTTAAGGAGGTAACAAATGGGTAGGCAGGAGGCAGGGGAAAAGACAACCTCTTTAATCGGTAATGGAGATAATCTATAGAGTTCCTGCAATATAAGTAGTCCATCTTCCAGGCATAAACTTTAGATAAGATATAGGATGTGGAAAGATTCATGCAATATTGTGAAGCTACTTTTCATAATAGTCATTTGGAGGAATTTTGTTTATGGTTTATATTGAACAAAGAGAATAGACCTTTCCCATCCCCTGTAAATCACAGCCCTCCTGAAGGGTGTCTGGAGTGGTGCTCTGCTATTACTATTCACAAGAACCTTAGCACGGGTGAGATCGGCTCTGTGAATTTACTGCTATTTACCTGTTCAGATTAGGGGATAACACACCTCTGCCAACAGCCCACTTGGTATGCCAGACCTGCAGCAGCCCCTCGCATCCTCAAACACTCTGTGAGAGCTAGAAAGCATCCTTGAAACACTGATGTCATTTGTGTAAGGGTCTTTTCTTCTTTTTAAATGAGGCTTTGAAGAAAGATCGTATTTATACTCAGGTACCCATGTGGATGAGTTTTGGACAGGTCAACCCAAGTTTTAGAGTCAAAACCACAGTTTGGTCAAAATACAGATTTATTGTTATTTTTATTTTAAAATTGAAACTTGTTCAGAAAGAAAATGACAAATTTGACTATTTTTTTGGGCAATTCAAAATCATAAATTACTGTTTCTAGAGTTGTTTTGTTTTGACAGATTCAAAAGAATTTTCAATTTAAATTTTTTTTGGGGGGAGGGCTGTTAAAAATTAAATTGGAGGAGATTTTGAAAGACAACAAAGTGAGTGTTCAGGGTAAAAGAAACTGAGATGCTGTTTCTTGTGCTTTTATACAGAAGGACATTTGTATAATGAAATCTACGAGTTTGCTGAGAGAGGTGAAATCAGGAGAAAAACTCTTCCCAGCAGCATTTCTATAGTCATTTAAGAACATGGAAAAAAGAGGTACCAAACCATAACGACCAACAATTTCAAATGAGATGATTCTGGAGGATCAGATCAAACCAATTATAGCACTGGGCAAGGACACGGGCTCCCCAGCCCCTAGAAAACAGCTCGAAAAGGAGGGGAGGAGGAGGAGGAAGAGGAGGACAGCTCTTTCTTTCCCTCTCCTGCCTCTTTCTTTTTCCCACTCCTGTTTTTCATAGTGGGGGCACTAATGAACTTTTTGAGTCCCATGAAGACAACCCTTGTGTTCTGATTAGTCGCCTTACTTTTAATGAATTGTTTTAATCAAGTTTCAAAGCAGGCGCTCTATGCTTCATTGCAGCAGCCCACTGACAATGAGCTGAATGTTACCAAGACAGTGCATCTGATGGACTTTAATGGATTTTATGTGACAGTGTCTAGTGGCCTCATATTAGACATAGCTTTACAACAGAGAACCCATGGGGTTGCACTATGCATTTAATCTATACAAACTGTAAGGGCAAGGGAGAGGGAAGCTGGGGAGGGGGAGAGACTCTGAACCCTGAAGACCTTCAAAAGACATGCATCTCATACTAATAAGAAACAGTCTTTGGTCATTATATATATATTTTTTTTTGCAGAGTCCCGTTGTGTTTTCTTAGGGAATGTCACGAGTATAATATCTCCAGGGCTTTTTTGCAATAACATTCTTGAAACACAAAGTTATCTGGAAAAATTAAGCTCTCAAGGAAATCTTGGCAGGGCTGTAACATTTCCTAGATTTCAGGTAGCGATTCTGAGTTGTGATCTCTTAAGTCCGTAACAATTTGCTATTTCTAATTTATTGCTTCATTTGTGACTGCTGCTACAGCAAGGTAAATTTATTCTGATTTGCACAACCTAAGTCTTAGCTCTGACAGTGACTAATTATTACCTGAGTTAAAATAATGAAAGTGTCGGAAAGTGTCCGAATGCAATTTGTTAGGAAAACATGTGGCATGCTGTGTTACCCAAGCCCAGAAAAGCCTAAGTGATCAGAAACCATGGAGAATTAAGAATTTTTCCCCCAAAGGTTACAAATCAATGTGGAAAATTTTCAGGGAATTGGAGTGCTGAGGGGTTCCATTCACTAGAATATAAAATGCAGACCATACCTGCCCGATTTTTTGCTTAAGGGGGAAAAGTCACTTTTTTAGAAAGAATCCGAAAGGATATTTTGATGGTAACAGTGCCCAGAGAGCTTGCATTGGTTATAGAGTATTATTTGATACTATTTAAAGTAGAAACTGGATGGGAATTATTTTGCAGCCATTCTTTTTCAGAATAAAAACCCAACAAAACCAACGAATGCAAAACAAAACCAGCAGAGAGAAAAACAAAATCTGCTGCTGCAAGAATCTCCAAAAGTATAAGAACCTTTAACTGATGTAAGTAACACATGATATTTTTTTTTGCTGGTTCAGGGTCAGTCCTGTGTTTTGTCAATTATAGGCATGTCTTAGTTGCAGAACAGCTCAGCTCCAGCTGTGCAAAATGAATCCTGAAATGAAATGGTCAAATGATGTTAATGACTCTGTCTGCTTGCAAAAGTTTTTTGAGGAATGTTAGCAGCTCAGGGTTAGAATTAGAAAGCATCTGACAGCTCTGCAGTTCTGGTTGTTCGCATAGCTCTGTGTAAGCAGACGGGATATCAAATTAAAATACTAATACAAAAATAATAAACAGCTATCTGGCTGAAATAATAAAGCAATACAAACGATTTGGGACTGCTCCATTCAGGGCATTTGTCACTCTTGTGAGCTATTTAAGCCACGCTTTAAATTAAATTTATCTTAAACAGGATTTAATTTAGATTTAATAAGGCAATTGTTTTATTGTTAAGTACCAATTGGATGTCAACACATAATGCTTTTCAGAGTGATAATTCTACTGTACTCTGAAAAGATGCTGGGACTACAGAAAGGCTGACGATTGCATGGTCCACAGTGATGTACCTATCTTTAATATTATTTAATATACAGCTCTATTTACTCTCTGTATTTCAGGCTTTCCTACAACATGAACGCCCTGTTGTATTAAGGAGCTACACAACCTGCATCTCTGTCTAGATCTAACACACCTGCTACACCTCTAGAGAGATATGATTATATTAATTACAATATATTGATTGATTTCTACTTTACCCAGACTGCCTGTATTTAATTTAAATATACAATTAAGCATATTGAGGACACAATTTGAATTGTTACTGTGATAAATAATAGCTAATTGTCATGATACATCATACATTTTAAGGCGATGTTTCTCACATGCTAGTAGCAACTGCATATATAAAATATGCTGAGAATCTATTTTAATTATTCATATTTGTTCGTGGCTAGTGCTTTTCTTTTTTTTGGGTCTGGAAGGAACAATATGAATCTTGGCACTTCAGTTGCTGGCATAATTTTCAGGAGAACATAGATACCTTTTCACACAGAATCCATGCGTGTTTTTACAATCATTATATGGAAAATATAGATGTCAGTATATAATTCTGCTCTCTGTTTTGCTAATTTCTACAGCATGTACAATACATCTACAGATCAGGCAATTAAATTGCTAATAATATTTGTACTAATTATTGCTATTAAAATCTATCAGCAGTATGATATTAGTATCAATAGTATTACTATTGTCCAAACATATTAGATTTGGCATTTTATATGACAACAATGAAATTATTTTTGAATATTCCCTACTTTTTTTTAAAAGATTAACAACTAATTTTGCAAAAATTTTCATTCAAGGGGAAAAAAAACCCACAACAACATTGTCTTTTCTTACACTCACTCACATTTGTGTCTGCTTTCTACAAATAAAATCAAACTTGTACAAGCCAGTTTGCTGAGAGGAGTCTCCATGAAAAACAGCAAATTAAAAGAAGCCTGGAGAGTATTTGCAAATTATGAATTTGTAAATACAACATTTATTATTAAAAACTTGATTCTAAGAGTCACACTCATTTAATCAAGGAACGGAAACAACTCTGTGTGATTCACACACCCAATAAAAAATAATCATAAGAGGCCCCAGACGTATAATTTCTAATCTGTGGCTACATTGAAAAAACCTAGCAGCTATTCAAAGAAAATTCATGTACTGAGAAAGAGGATGGGGTCCAGAAGTTGGAAAAGCATCTCAGAAAGACACAGATCCTTTTATCAGTGAGGTCACTTGGAAATTCCTGCCTGGGCTGGGTGGCAGTCAGGGTGCATTGACCCCTCCCCATGCAGGGGAGCAGGGCTGTGTCAGTGTTGTCTGGTACCTTCTGGGAGGAGCAGTGAGTCAGAACACATAGTTTTCCTGCCTTTTATTTTTGGAAACAATCACCAGGGGGAGATTTTTTTATGCTCTTAGGTCCAAGACAAGAACCTGATACGATGCTTGAGGGAAAGGTTGCTCCAAAAGTTGGGGAGATAAGGAGAGCCTGAAGCATTGCACATCCTAATCAACCTGCCCCAGTGTGCGGAGTAGAATTTAGTCACTCGAGCTTCTGAGGAATGTGTTGCACAGTTGCACAGAGTGTTTTCCATCCAGCCCTGCTGTGATGTGGTTCCCAGTTCATCAGGGATGACGTGCACCTAAAGCAGCAGGCAGTGGCTTGGCATCCTCTGGACCAGTGGCCTCAGTGTGCGGGGCAGGATGCTCTGTGCAGTCCAACACCCACTGCAGAGAGGGAGCATGGCCTGAAAGGCTGCAAGCAATCTGTGCCAGTAATGAGCAGCCAATTAATTGATTACTGAATGTATAACTGAATCCTATGCCTCGGAGAAATCTAAAATATAGTAACTGCTTACTTTATTGACAGCGTTCCTGCCATATTTAGTAGCTGGTATGTAAGAAGTAGCTGGACAATTTTGTTACACTTAATATGTTTCAGAACACAGCATAAAACATGTTTTAACACTATAACGTCTATTGAGCAGTACCTCTGGGAACAGGCTTTATTATTAGATTACATTATACAAGATTAGACTAGTCAATAAGGGATTTCTTTCACACAGCATGCCATCTGAAATACCTGTTTTCTTTTCCTTTCCTTTTTTTTTTTTTTTTTTTAAATTACTTCAAGACCTTCTTTGTAGGATCTTAGGTACAATATACCCATGAATCATAAAACTGACAAGCCCCAGGGCTGAATGGTCTCTGTACTGGAGATAGGAGGCCTAGAGATAAAGGTGCACTACAGGTATACAGTGACAGGGGTGGATTATAGATAAACAAAAGGCACAGTTATTAGATGGGAAGTGCCAGGCAGGATTGTACACCCAGAATGCAAATTGGAAGGACCCAGTTGCAGGGACCCGACTCTCTTTGGACTGTCAGGCGACAGGAAAACAAAGACAATATATCAGTCTGGGTGTGATCCTGGGTTCTTTAGATCTGCTTTAGCTGCTGAGGGGAGGGGAGAAACAGGCAGGGTTTCAGCCAGGTTTCACCTGGGTAAAGCCTTGGGGAAATCCAGGATCCTCATAAGGTTAATTCAAAACTCTGTTTTCCCATCAAATAATTTGCCGATTAGTTAAATAACAATCAGGAAGGTAAAAGATTGGTGTGTCATGAGATGGCTTGAGTTAGAGCAATAAATAGATGCCTTGATCCTCTACAAATCTGGTGCCCCAAAACCTCTCCCCACTGTATGAATGTTTTTTGCCTTTGTCCAGATCAGCCCAGCACCCAGGGATGGGGTGGGATGGGTTTGGGTGTCCCACCCACTCAGCTCAGGCTGGGCACAGCTCCTGGGGGGATTTTCAGGACAACTCAATCCCTGCTTGGGCAGGAGCTCCCAGCTTGGGAGTTTGGATTTCAGACTTTGGTGCCTGCTGAGTGCTGAGGGGCTATTTTGGTACCCGAACCCTTTTTGAACATATGTCTGCTCAATTACATTGCTGGAATATAGTGAGAATCAAACACACTATTTGCTTTTTTTCCGATGATATCTGGTGCTATTCACACGTTTTTTCCCCCTTTAAAATCCACATTGCAGGCTGTGTTGGACCTGCTGCTGGCAATTTCTCTCTCTTGGTCCAAAATTAAAAATCTCCACTGAACTACACAGTTGCTGACTACACCCATACGAGCAACTTCCATTCAGATTTCCTAGATGGAGAAGACTTGTGGTCTGCTTTGCTGCCCTAACTGGAAATGAATAAGAATTGAAAGGACTATATTTAAGAGCAGTTTCCTATTTTTGCCTACAAGGATTTTTTCTTCTCTTATATAACCAAATTTCCCTGCAAGATTGACATTTCAGGAAAGGGGCAGAGGCAGACAGGTGACTACAGATCAAATTGGATTTCTGCAACCTTCCATTGTAAAGGTCAACCCTCCGCAGTGGGTTTTCAGCCAGCGGTTCCTCTCTTGGTTTCAAACACAAGTGAAATACTTCACGTGCCCAGGTATCCTTTACTCTTCTTTTTGATTTTTTTTTTCTTAATTATTAATTTAGTCTTTTCTGTCTTGGAATGTTTAGTAGAGAAAAAAAAGTTAGTTTTGCTGTTGGCTTTGCTGGAGGCTCACAGTTGGTAGGGCAGTGATCTCAGGCCAGGTATGGTGGGAAAAGGGACTGGAGAATGGTCCCTTGCTTCCTTTGGCATCCTGAAACCACTCATCATTGAGAAAAACGCCTGGAAGTAACGACCTGTTGCAATATTTGAAGGAAACAGAGGATCTTTAAGTCAGAAGCACAAGCAGGCAAGAAACCCACCAACTGGAGGGCAACGTTGCTTACTTTGAACCAGATCTGGCAGCAACTTTGATGAAGAAACTAGTGAAATAACTCCCGTAATTACCTTTTCTCCATGTTGGCCAGTGAGTTGCCATGGACACCCTGTTCTGACCAAAATACAGGCTCTGCTGCAGTGTTAGCAAGCTGTTGAATAACCAATTGGGTGTCAGAAATTTATAGCCAGTAATTAACTGATAGGTTTATAATTAAGTGGAGATGCCCCTGAACAGCAACGCTCGGGTCTGAATTCAAATTCCGACTTCTTCCAAAATTCAGGGGCAAAAGAGAGTGACAATTTGGGTTCAGTCCCATCTTTATAATTAAACAATGATTTTTGACAGGAGGGGGATCTCCAGCAGTTAATGACTGACTGCAGGAGTTGAGGGCCTGAGGCAAAGCTGAGGGCTTTTAATCCAGGTGGTCATTAACTGCCTGGGAATGCCTGACCCTAAGGTTAATTGTTTCTATTTTAAATCATGAAAATAATATACACATATACAAACCCCCTCCTTCCTTCTTTTCTGCTGTACACGTGTGTTACAAATATAAATAGGCTGCCATTTTATGCATTGAAAAAGATGAAAGCTGAGCTGTTGGGATACTCTTGACATGTTGGCTAAAGAGTTCAGATATCTAAAATATTCTTATGGCAACCTGCTCTTTCCATCCAGAAAATCTGACCCACAGCCTGGCCAGAAGGGCCTGACTGGGGTGTGCAAGGAACAGGGATGATCAGCAGGGTTTTAAAAAGTATTTGGGCTGCCTCTGATGCAGAAATCCCAAAATTTTGGGAGCTGATTTAGTTTTGATTTCATCTGCTGATTTAGTAAAACCTCTCTGCAATTCTGCACATCCTGGGAGTAGGGCACAAAACCCCTTTTAAAAGCTGCTTATGCACTTTTAAATACCTGATCTTGACTTGCCTTTTAGCATTGGCTGCTCAGCAAAGTGCAGGATCAGGCCCTTAGGAAGCAGTAACACTTTCTTTTCAGCACTAACTCTGTCTAGTGCAAAAGAAGGCGTCAGGAATTAAAAGTGCAGCCTGTAAACCCAGGGGAAGCCAGAGTAGGTGACACGCAACACTGTGGAGCAGGCAAACCCAGCAAGCCCTGGATACCTCATCTGAACCAGAAAGAATTGCATTGTGGTTCATTTATATGAAATTTTCTTCCCCAAATTCTTTTCTCTTTCACCCCCTTCGCTTTCCTTGCTTTTAAAGAGACATATGTCATCATTGCCAGTTCAGTTTCCTGTGTTTAACCCTTGCTATGTCTAGCCTGATTACTCCTAATAAAGCTTGACAGTTGGAGGGTTAATCCAACCCTTGGTCTCATGGTTTCTTCTCAGGAAACAATCTGTCCCTGAGAGCTTTCTGGCCTGTTGCAAGGTTATATCCCCCTGGGGTGCCATCAGCTGCCAGCCAGGGCTCCTTTCCCATTGTCTGCCAAATGGCCACCAATTAAGTCAACTGTTCCCCAATTAGAATTTTGAGGAATTTATCTTGTTCCTCCTGTGTTCAAACTCCCAAGCAGGGGCAGCTCTCGGAGTCGGTTACAAGGGCTTTTTTTTTTTTCCCCCTTCCAGAGTGAGAAGGAGGGGGGAATTAAATAAATAAATAGCAGCTCTTTCCTGTAATCAGATACTCCTGGGTTTTTCCTGTTGCCCATTCACACAGCTTAATCCTGGGGTATGTGATGAGAACTTGGTCATGTTTAAGGGTGGATATTTTATTATTGTTCCATTCACCTGAACCAGCGTGGCTGATTTTTTTTTTTTCATTTTTAATCGATGCTGCTCTCAGTAAAAGTTTTCGCTGTGACATCATCTATAAATATAATGAGATTTCCTGAATTAAAGGAAGAAACCAAAAAGTCTAAGAGCCAAATGTACAGGATTGTTGTTGGTTGGTTGGGTTTTTTTTTTTTCCTCCCCCACAAAACTGCTTAACTGATTGTTTATATCTTTTTATTAGTGAATTGAATTTTGGGCTCTGAATGGTCTTTAATATGGGAAATGCAAAGCCTGGCAAAAGTTAGCAGCATAATATCTTTTAAACTAGATATACAAAGATCTGATTGAACCATTCTAGGCAAATAGGACCTTTGGCTTTCTTCCTGAGAGAGCGTGTGAAGGTCTTCTTTAGCAAGCTCTTTATGGGATACCTCAGCTGCCCTTACCATGAAGGAGCAAAACAGTCAGTCTAGTGCCATGGCCAGTCTGTGCTAGGCCAGGCATGGTGTCATCCTCAATCCACACATCTGAAGTTATCTTTCCCCAGAAAGAAAGAAATTATATTTTTCTGCAAGTTAAAGTCTATTTTCAAAAGCTGCTAAGAAAAGAATTGAATACACAGCTGGAGATGGAAACCTCCTTACAGAAGTTGGAGCACAATGCAACTTTTCCTTCTTTTTGGCTTCATTACATGTGGACCTCCGCTTCTGGAGGTTGGCTTTATAGCTGGGGTTTGACTATATCCAAGGTTTCAGGACTGGAAACTTATTTTTTCACAAGGTATTCACTCTGATCTTAAGAAAGTTAACTGAAATATGGTCCTGGGTCTTCAAACACTTTGGTGATTGAGCCTTACACTCTTTTCTGCTGATCCTTTGCTCTGCTTGACTCCACGGTTTCTGACTTCCTCCTGGTGCTGCATTAAGTGATGTGACTAAACATGGAGCCAATATCTGTCACGTGTATGCTGTCTTCTCTTTTTTTTCCAGAGACAGTCACATGTTTTGTTTGGGATAAGATTTTTGCTCCCATTTTCACACATTCCCTTCTTATTACTGCAAATAAGGGAAATTCACTCAACTCACATCTGCTTCGAAGTGTCACCAATTTACTACAAGTTCAAAAACATGAGGCAAGATGAAGATAAAGACCATATATAAAATTTACCTGCCAATCCAGGTTTCTCTAGTTTTTATGTCTGATTTTATCTGAAGTTGTGTGTTTGATCATCCAGATTTGCTTTCAATCCTTACAAAGAATATCAGATATGATACTACATGGGAGAAATTACAGAAATTATTCCACATGTACAGGAAAGAAAAACCCATCTTAAGTCCTGTAGTCTTCTCCTTTTAGAATGAAGGAAAATTGCAGTGATGTGTATGGAAAACTGAGACCCACAAAGCTTTGCAAAATGTTAGGGATATATATATTTTTTTTTTTTTGTCTAAGGTGCACAGCTTTTCCAGGAAAAAGGTTCCCAAATATATTGTAGCTGTAGAAAACAGAAATACATGGACATGCTACCCTCGAGGGTTGGAAGTGGAGGAAGTTAGTGATAAAATATAGCCCAGTAATAATATCAAAAGAACAGGACAACAAATTATAGCTGTCCCTGGTCAGATTTAATTGGGTTTTCCTCAATATAGTGAAGAGTGGTTGAGGAATTTCTTTACTTGCCATAAAACTCTCAGTAGTCCCCCCAGACCATACTCAGCCCCAGTCCCAAGGAATCCAGTACATAATCTTGACCTGGACATCAACATCCACCTCCCACATCAACAAGAAGGAAGCATGCACCATTAAAGAGGTTAATATCCATGTGTTAAAATAGACTGTATTTACTGAGGAAATGCAAGTAAGCATTTTAATAGAAAATTTAAAACCCATTGGGCCTGATTCTCTTCACATCAGTTTTAAATCAGTGCCACTCCGTTTAGTTAAATCTGGATTTTTTTCTGGTGATAGCAAAAGGATGATGCAAGTCATTCTCCCCCTGTCCCTAAATAAATCAATGATTTTGCTAAAACACGGGCTAATTTAACTCAGTGAAACTCCAAAAAGCTGGGGCACCTCAATATTTCCACTGCTTGGCTTGCACGTCTTGCAATGGCTCTCTGCCCAACCTGGGACTGTGCAAATTGCACGAGGTTGTTTTGCCTGCCCCTGCAAACCTCAGGTGACAAAGCAGTACTTCTTTTTACAGATGCAGGTTTTATTTTCCTGTAGCCATGCTCCGGGCAAGTTCTTTGGCATATTCCATCTCTCCCCTAAGGAAAAACAGAGTGGGAAGGGAGGTGGGGGACCCGACACGCGGAGGTGGTGAACACACAGTACTGCAGACGCATCCCAATTCACTGCTGCTACACAGGTATGTAAAGGATCCACTGCTGGGAATTTCTGTCAGCACTCTGGCTATGGCAGGACAATTAAAAGCCTTGATTTTATTTCTTTGTTTGGATGGCTGAGTTTATGCTTTCCCTCCTTTTTTTTTTTTTTTTTTCTATTTCTTTTTTTCCTTTGGAAAATGCTTACCTACCATGCTTCACTTCAAATAAAGAGAGAGTTCTCCTCATGTTAGCCTGTATAGGATGCCCTCATGTGCTAGATAACTAGTGCTGATGATTTCTTTTAGCTCTAATTGATAACTGCTCCACCCAACATGTATCCCTTACAGGAGGGGTTCCCAAAATCCTGTTCATGGGGCATCATGATGGGATCTCCATATGGGAACCAGCCTAGTGATAACTGCTGGGGCATCAATGCCCCACTGAGATGGAGATGTCCCTGCTTATGGCAAGGGGGTTGGCCTAGATGTCTTTGGAAGTCCCTTCCAACCCAAACATTCTATGACTCTATGATCAAGACTCTTTTGTCTTCACTTTCCAGGCCTACTGGGTACATGACACCCTTAAGAAGGGTCCCAGCAAGGCATCCCCCTCGATGCGGACCTTGTAGAGGCTTTTATCATTTTGGGGGTGGATACAGGACCTATCAGCTCTGAGGTTCTGCACCACACTGTGGTAACGCTCAGCCCGGTGCCACCACGCCTGGAGGCAAGGCTGCAATTGCTGCAGCATCAGCAAGGAGCTGGTTGTGTGGAGAAGGGCTACAAATGAAAAGAGCCTTTGTGGCTCCTTCACAAAGGCCTCCTGGTTGCTCTTTAAGAGCTGTGCTGGAGCGTGCGTTGGCCTGGTTGGCTGCATCCCTGCCTCCTTGGCACGGCACTGGGGCACGTCAGGGCAGAGGAGATGCTCTCAGCAGCAGGGAGAGCAACTCAAAGACAGATGTTTGCGGGTGACGCGGAGCGATGTACCAGCGGTGACACAGTTCTGCTGTGACAAATAATTTAGCAGGCCCAAAGAGGGGCTTTCTCAGGCCTGCGAACAGCATTAACTGTGACAAACAGAAAATTGTTCCCTAGCCAACAGCTTGAGTAGATTTACAAAAAGTGATTTATTTCTGTGCAGTTAGTAACAGCCCCAAAGCATTATATTTATATATGTATGTATATATAAAATTAAACCCTAGATTTTGCCTTATTTGCTGTGAGAAACAAAAAAAAACGTTCCCAACCACTCTGGCAAAAAAAAAGTAGGTCTGGCTTTTAACAGGCTTCCTGTGGTCAAGAGCTCTGCGTCTCCCTGTGGAACCCTCTGGGGAAGAGGCTGAAGCTCCTCTTGGGTGGGTTCAGGCCACCTTGCTGTGGCTGGCGTGGGGTGATGCTGATCTCAGCACACCTCCTCCTGGTCGTGTGAAGAAGTGGTGTCAGTGACATCCTTGTAGGGAGTCAGATGTTGCTGCCAATCTGATAAGGCAACAGGTGCCCAATGGACACCCGGGCTGTTTGATAATTCACAGCAACAAAAGGAAATGGAGAGTCTGAAATGGTGGAATGAAGAAAAGAAAACTCAAAACCACGGTTGCAGTTTCCCGCGTCGCCGGTTACCTCTCACTTATCACGAGACCTTTGACACCTCCAAGGCCAAATATGCTTTTTCCTTTACTTCCCTATTCTACTTCTCTATTTACTTGCTCCAAGGCTACAAATTGTTTTGTTTTTTGTATTTTTAACCCCCTAGGGATGCCAGATGATCTTTCTCTCAAGATATATTTTACCTTGAAAAAAAACCAAATAGCCAAACAATTCCCCTTTAGCCCAGAAGGATTTAAATAATCGAGCAAACCTACAAAACAAAGGGCCTGAATGGGTACTTATTTAATTGTGTTATTTATCCTTTTGTGGTAGATTCTGAGCTTTTCAGAGCACAGTCTCAATTTCTCTGTTTGCCTAGTTCTTAATATAATATGGCCCATTTTCACTTGCCCCTTTGCCACCGTAATAGTAAGCATGAAAAAATAAACACACATCAGTTTTAGACAAAATTTAGACTAATTTTCTTTTCTGTTCTTCCTCTTAAAATGTACCCTAGATTTCCTCTGGTGTTTGGTAACCTGAAAAGAAACCTGATATAATACAATTGCTTCCAAAGCACTATCACTTTGTGACATTCAATTTATAAGGAAATGTGGGAATGTGCAATCCATTCATGGTAATTTAAATGGATGTTTTGATTGGATTATGTAAGTATATTTGTGTTTGCGTGTGCATGTGTGTGCGTGCATATATGCCATAATTTGTCAAAAGAGGTCACTCCATAAAAGTGAATTTAAACTTAATTTTACATTCTTGGTAAAAGTTCAAAGGCTAAGTTCAGTTTAACCTTGGCTCAGCAGAGCTTTTTCTTCTGATTTTCCAGGCTGATATGAAAATTGCTTGTGAAATAAAGACAAACACAGGTTCGCCTGGGAAGGCATTAATAATCCGATCCTTACATGTTTGTATAGAAGACAGGTACAATCCAGTGTTGATTGCTTCTTAGCTTCTCTTTGCTTTCAGAGAAAATCCTGGGAGATAATACCAGGTCATCACAACTGTGCACTGGAGTGTTGTGCACCCACAAACAAACACTGGCGACTCTGAAAGGCGTAGCTAGCCGTGGTTCATGTGTGTGGGACTGATGTATCCAGATATACAAGAAGAATCCTTGCCATAAATCACTTCTGGCATTTTACAATCTCCATTTGACCGTTTTTCCAAACAAATTATTTAAAGTGTGTATTCTGTTGCATTTTTAAAATTTTGTTTTAAATAGAAGACCTCTTACAGGGAGCCTAAAAGATCATTTTATGAGATAAACTTAGTGGTGAGTTTTCCAGTCTTAAGTAAATATGAATCCCATGGGAACTAAGAATTTGGGATACAGTCAAACAAACACTGTAAAGTTTTGAGAAATGCCAAGTTCTTTGGAGATCAGGGAGGGGGGTGTGTGTGCTATGTGTTTGTATAGTCAACAATCTCAGAGCAATATGGCATGCCAGTTATTAATTCTGCTCATTGCAGATGGCTTCATTATGTGTATTTAATTTCAGTACTTAAGCAAACATACAAAAGTAGGGCTTATAAACTGCTTTAGGACACGATGGTTATGTACAGTCAAGTGAAACAGAACTGAAAAGGAAACAACTGATACTGCTTGGTCTGGAGGTAAATCTATATCGATGGGATTAAGCCATTCAGAAGCATCCCTGGACTTGAATAGCCCTAAAACCACCAATTGCTTTGTTTGTGGTGTGGAGAAGGTACTGATCACCAGAGCCTTAATTTGCAGCAGCAGTTAAGTGCTCCGATTCCTCAGCGCAATAATTGCCACATGTTGAGTGTGCAGATGTCTAAACACGTGGGAGCACTTCCCTTTCCTAAAGACAAATGAAGATTTTCATTTTGTTTTGTAAACGTGTCAGGATTTATCACTTAGTCATGTGTCATGCATTAGGGTGTTTATACAATACAGCTTTCCACACCCTGGTTCTGGACTTCTATGGTTTCAACAACAAGGCCATGGAGTAACAGGGGCTTTCCAAACCTTTCCCTTTCATCCCAAAGCTTTGGCTGGACTAAAGTGAAGCATGAGCTGAGAGTGCCTAGTAAATTGTACATAGGGTCATTCCCAAGAGGGAGATAAGTGGGATTCACCTATATCTGCAAAGACTGCTTGATAAAAGAGAAGATAAAAGTAAAAGTGAAATAATGATCTCCACCAGCAGTAATTATGTGCATCTGTCCATATTATGCTGGCACTTTGTTGAACTGTAGTGTAACCTCTCCTCCACCTCCATGTCCTACCCAAACACTAAATATCTGACTTTTTTAACTTCTCTTTTCATAGAAACATTTACATTTTAAAGCAATTTGTTTTGAAATTTGAATACGTAACATCTTATCAGAGACAGGCTGACTGACTGTAATAATATTTCTGAAATAACTGTTCCG
Organism: Merops nubicus; assembly: GCF_000691845.1. NCBI lineage: Eukaryota > Metazoa > Chordata > Aves > Coraciiformes > Meropidae > Merops > Merops nubicus. The sequence continues at coordinate 165,247 of NW_008620779.1, read as the reverse complement.
TAGTGGAAACAGGAATGGGCAGAAATTGGGAAGATCAGAGGTGGCTTGGGCACCGAGCCCAAAGTTTGCTTCATTTCGATTTGGAATTTCAGGCTGATGTTGATGCTGCTGGTACCCAGCTCCTCTCTTTAGGACCTAGGTCTAGATCTGAACATTCATATATGGTGATGAACATGTGGTTTGGGGTCCTGGTGTATAGTTTCTCTCAGAAAGTCTACAAACAAAGCCAGGATTAGCTGCTAAAATGTCAAAATAGCTAACTGGTGTTTCTAAGGAGCTTTTCTCTTTTTTTCAATCTGAAAATAAAAGTGATAAAAAGTGTTCAAGAAAGAAAGTACCTTCCTGCCTAGTTTGTTACCCCTTTGGGGGCTGATACTCTTTTTTTGTTGTTGTTGTTTGCAGAAGGGAGGGGAAAAAAGAAACCAAACCAACAGTTATTTATCTGTTACCAGACAAAGACTGTAAAGAAATCCAAGAGCATCCCAGCACAAAAGCCTGAACTCTCTGACCTCTCAGGCCTCGGGCCTGGACAATTGGCCAAGCTGGGCTTTTTCCTGAGAACCGCCCGAGGGCAAAGGCTGAGAAAAGATACACATTGTTCCCTGCACCATCTATTAAATGTTGTGCCTGAAAGGCAAAAGGATCTTACCAGGTTATAGCAGTGCTGAGAATGCAGCCTGACACTCATTTTCAAGGTAATGTAATAAAGGAAAAAAGTGAGTTGTAGAGATCTTAATTCTTTAAAATTTAAAAGCTAATTTTGTGTCTTTTAGTCAATTTCCTATGCAGGAAGGAAGAATTTATTAACTGACTTCTGATGTTAAATGGAGTGCTAATGGGCAAGTACAACAATTCAACAGGTGCCAAGTAGAAATATAGAGACATTATATCAATATTAATCTTAGAGCCTTGCAAAAGCCTTGGGAGGGGGTTTCATTAGGCAGGTTGTGATGGGAGCACCCCCGCCACCTGCAAAGTGAAAAGGGGGTTTGAGGCTCACGTTTAAAATGTTGGATTGCTCGTATTGCAAGTTGTTTTAATGGAAGGTTTTGAATTTTGTGCCATGGGAAATTGCTGTTTGTGGACAGAGGTTGTCCTGAGCTGGGAACTCCTCCTGGAAGAGATTCCTCTAAGTGGCTGTGCTCCGTGCATGCCTCAGCCAGGGCAGGCGAGGCAGCAATGCTGGAGAGCAAAAGTATTTCCAGCATTGAACACTCAGCTGGAAACCTGAACACCCATTATTAGTCTGGAGAGAAGTCAAAGGAACAGTTGAATCTGCTAAAAATCCACGCAGCCGCTATTTTACAGACTGATCTTCTGCCAGTAAACAAATGCTGACTCTAATGTACTTCTGGTTTTGACCCCTGGGTTGAAAATTTTCTATATAAACACCAGCTGATGAACAGGTCACTTTGTTTTCAAGACAAGACTCTCAGAGTCGCACCCCACACAGCAGGTCCCTGATCCAGATAAAAGACTTCAAAATGTCCAGCAGTAATTTTCACTGAACAGTTTTAGGTTTGTTTTTGTTTTTGTTTTTTTTTTTTCCATTGTTCCAAGCTGTCAAGTTATTAGTGGGAAAGGATTAGTGGGAAAGGAAAAGTGTTTTTAACTAAAAATCTTATTCAGGTGAAAAAAAAAAAATCATTTTGATATTTTCAGGTAGAAAAGTTCCACATTTTACAGAAAGGAGCTTGAAATTTCAAGTTGTGAGCTAAGTGTCATTTTAAAAATGACAAAGCAAAATCAAAAGAAAACGTTTTGATGTTTCACAGCACAACTTTTTTTTCCATCCAGCTGCACATATTTTCTGGTTGAGAGTAAGGAATTGTGCTATCCCTGCTATGGCATAAATAGGCAAGGTGGCATCACAGCCTCAACAGCATCTTTTCTAAGGAAGGTTTTGCAGAGATTTCACCTTCCTCCTATAGCTCAGAGCCCCAGTTCTGCCTCAGAGGACAGGAGGATGCCCTGAGCATCGGCAGCACTTTTGGGGGAGCCCATCCCTTTGCAGAGAAGTAATCCCAGCCCTTTGAGAGGCTGTTGCACAACCTAGCTGCATCGTGTTCTCTCTCCCCCCTGTCCCTTTGCGCCCGGTGTCCTAAACAGCATCTTACTCATCCTGGTGGCACGCTGCAGAGGAGAAACATCACCCAGCCCTCCTGCTCAGCTGGGTCCAGAAAAGGAAATCAAAACTCCACAATGGGAATGACAGAGGCTCTGGGGCTGCTTGACATCAAGTTTGCTTTTTTTGTTTGTTTGTGTGTATGTGTGTGTGTGAAAACGGTAACAGGCTTTATCTCACAGAAGAGTTAGTTTCCTGTTCTAATTATAGTAATAGTGATCATAACAATCATAATAAAAAAATCCCCCTCCAATCAAACAAATATTTTTTGGATTCCAGCATCATCCAAGCATTCCTCCCACCCTCTTAACTCTATAAATCAAAAGTAGCCCCAATGAATTCAGCTCAGTTTTATATATATGAAAAGATGCTGAACGGGACTGGCTGCACCTCTCATTGCAAGCCCAAAATGTGACTTGAAACATGGCAAGAAAATTAAACCCCCCAAAATGAGGGAAAATCAGTTCTGAGGTGTGAGGAAATGAGAGAGGGAGAGATTTGAATACTCAGTGCTATTGTTTAGCAAAACTTTGTGGAAGGAAAATAACTATGTCAGCTTCTGTAGCTGCTAGATATAGTCAATAAGTTTTTATTCAAATATAAATATTTAAGATACTGAAAAGCTGCTTTCTCTATTCCCTTAAAAATTCCAAACTGTACAACCAGTTCCCATAAATGACTAATTTTATTTTAAATGAAGCTAATTTTTGGCTAGGTCTTGAGAAGAAAAAAAATATTGGATCAACAACAAAATCCATATTTTCCCCCCACACTGTATCTTAAAAGTGCATCCAGACTAACAGCTTGTTTCCAGATGATATTGGATGCTCCTTTTAGTTTCCAAAATAGGAGGTTTGAATTTGATCGTGTGACGCGGAGATCAAATACAGGTTCTAGATTTTTACCCACTTCACTTTGCAAGGCTCAGGCTGGGTATCTGCAAAAGCTGCTGGAAGAGGAAAAAAAAAGGGGGGAAAAAGAGGGTTTGAAAAAAATCTAGACCTGGGATTTTAAGTGGAAGAGCACAGATTCCCCCCTATGGTGGGTGGATTTATTGGGTGTCACGATGACACAATGTGTCTATTCGAAGCTGAAGAAAGCCCCCTACTTAACCTTCATCTTTTTGTGTGTGCACGTACCAGAAGGCACCACACTGTTGCTGGAAAGCAAATAATTAGTGACATGTTCTGTAACACCATTGCTATTTAAAGCTAAATCAGTGAGTTAATGCTTCTCGAAATGTGACATCCATGAGGGATTCTCGCTCCAGTACTGTTAGTCACTTGGTGGTCTCTGGAGTGACAGGATCAATGCCCTGAGTTTTAAAAGTCTTGATTGGAATAGGAAAAAAAGTGATTATTGGAGAAATTTAGGAGGGGTGGTGGTTGTTGGAGGGGCTGACACTCCCCAAAGGGCCCCATGGGGGATGTTGGTCCTCAGCCCTCTCGCTAACCTTCACCCCAGCACCCAGCTTGCTGCAGCCCCTCTCTTTGCAGACTGGTGGGGTAAGGAAAAGCATGTGAGATTGGCTTCTGAGTTGTAAAATCCCTAAAGGCAGAGCCCAGGGTTCCCCGGGCATCTGCACAGCACTAAACACTCTGACAGGCTTGAGTTTATAATTACACGTCAATGATATAGAGAGAGACTCTGGAGTTGACTTGACTCAGAGAACTGAAGCAAAGTCATTCTTCATTAGGGCAAATGGCCTGAACAAAACTCTTTGCATGGGTGGGAATAAAATCCAAAAGCACTGAGGAAATCAAAAAAAAGAAAAATAAAAAAAAGGAAGAAATAAACCAGTCAAATCACATTTTACTTCTTACCCAGGAGATTGACACAGTAGCTTTTTTTTCTCCTTCCCATTTTCCATTAAGCTGGTTCTTTAAAACACATCTGAACTTTTCCCATCCTGACGATTCCCACGGACAATTGGCAGAGAATCTAGGACAACTTGCAATACTGGGATTTTTTCCAGGCATGAGTAACTTGTTAAAAAGCCACTATTTCCCTAATACTAACAGTAAACAGAGTTCACATCCACATGAAATCCTCTGTGACCCATCGGGGAAAGTTTTTTGTATATTTATACAGGGAGATATATGAAATCATTTAATTCCTTTATCCATCAAGCACTTGGAACTCAGCATGTCCGTTTATATTTCACTTATAAAAATAAATATACACATGCATGCCAGGCTAGATTTAAAGGTATCCTTTTTCTCCAGTTGACAGCTCCATGACTGTAGTTTTATAAGGGAAAGCTTTAGAAAGAACAGTATTTAAAATAAAGTCATTGGGCCATGTTTTATGTCACGTTGATGAAACACAACTCCGTCACACCTGCTGCTCCTACTACTTTGGGTGGTGGACAACTCTTCTGAGTAGTTACTTACTGAATTTCTGAGTACTTAGGAACTTATGCTGTTGGTCAAGCAGAAATTTCAGGCAAACATCTGCGTGTAGATTTATTATACGTGCAATGGTTTCAAAACATCACCAGGTGATCACCACTTTCTGGGATCTATCGATGTTAGAAGGCATCTAACTAAGCTAACTCTATTTTGGAGTACAAAGGCCAAATTGTGGTAACATTTGAAGTCTTTCCCACACTGCATCCCACTACAGAAATGAGTTCTGCCTAAGTAGATCAAAACACTTGAAAATTTCTAAAAATAGATAGAGTCCATTTCAGACTATTCAGTACTCTAAAAATGTCAGGGGTGGACTGAATAGGTGCTGCCAGCTTGGGTGCAAGTGCTTGGTGGACCTGATTCACTTTTCAAGTATGGCTGTCAAAGGCAGTGTAGATGTTTCCAGTAGCATGCTCAGTGTAGTAACTGACCCTGTATTTTGAGAGCTGGACAGAAATCAGGAGCCCTGCACTCTATTCATGACCCTGAAGCTCTCCTGCTCAAATCTGTTCTCCTGGCTATGCCTCAGTT
>NW_008620779.1:131816-160168 GCF_000691845.1 Merops nubicus | reverse complement strand
AAAAAAACAAACCCCCCCCCCCAAAAAAAAAAAAACAAAAACAAACCACACCACACCAGAATGAGTGAAATACTTTATAAAACACTTTGAAACCTGTTTTATCTAAATTATAACCATGTAATCCTCAATCATATGGCTAGAGTTGGGTACTGTGCAGACTTTTCCATGTTTCTGACTTTTTCCCATCCAAAAAGAGTGTGAAAAGACAAAGCTGTGATTTCTTTCCAGAAGGAATTTCCAGAAAACATTGGGTTTTGGAAGAATCAAAAGAAAACACACTGGCTTGGGACTGCTTTCCTCTTGGAAGGCTTTGTCAACCTTACACTTCCTGCAAGTGAAATTAGATGTGTTTGCCCAGCATTTTACAGGCAGACCTAATCTCAGCTCTTGCCTCTGTCCACAAAACACCATTCTCATTAACAAGAGCCATTAACAAGCCTTTTCCTTTAGGCTAGATTTTCTCAGTGGATTATGGTTTCTTTGTTTGTTGGCAAAGTGAGCACTTTCCTTGGGAAAATATCTCTTAAGAAGAGGGAATTATTTGGTCAGGAGAGCGTTCTGACTTAAAACATTCCCAACTGGGTTTGCCATTCCGTGCTGATTTAGGTAGGGAGGACAGGCCAGGCTGCACACCGACAGTGCCACAAACCAGAATGAAACCCAGCCAGCCCAAATCTTCCAGCTTTCCTGGCCACCTCTGAAACCATGGGCTGCAAAGTACAGGCTGAAAATGGAGCATTCACCCAGGACCTGAAGATTTCTGCCTCCACACCCTGCAGAGGACAGAAAAAACAGGGTCTGTGTGTTTATTCCACGTGTTCTGTCTTTGCATCTCTAGGCATCAGAGCAATTCCCCTTGTCCTGCACAAGAAAATCTCTTCTGGGGTTGTTTTTTGTTTAATGGAACTCTTCATTTAGACTCCTAGGATATTCTGGAAAGCTTTGAAGGTCTCATAGCATGCTTCAGACAAATGCTTACCCAGGACCTGAAGATTTCTGCCTCCACACCCTGCAGAGGACAGAAAAAACAGGGTCTGTGTGTTTATTCCACGTGTTCTGTCTTTGCATCTCTAGGCATCAGAGCAATTCCCCTTGTCCTGCACAAGAAAATCTCTTCTGGGGTTGTTTTTTGTTTAATGGAACTCTTCATTTAGACTCATAGGATATTCTGGAAAGCTTTTCAGCCAAATGCTTTTGTGTTTTCCTTCAGTGTCAAGATGGCAAAATGAATATATAATAATTCAGTCTTCACTTCTCTATCGCAGGGACACTGTTTGGAATTGATTTGAGAAGCATGTCAGCAAGAACACATGAGGGAATGTCTCCCTTGAATTATTCCTACTATGTACCTGTTTAAAAGCAGCAAACTGATCACCACCTCTGCATCTGAAAACTACTATTAATTCATAGCCAGGCTTCTATACAGAAAGAATCATTAGAGGTCCTTTTGGTATCATATACCTACGATCTGCTGAGAAACCCTGAAAAATAAGCCAGATCCTTGCTTGGAATTATGGTATATGATATCTCCCATTATAATAGTGACCCAGCAATAAAACAAACCAAATCCAAAAAAGAACTGGTTCCATCTTTAAAGGTTTACTGGAATTATGGTATATGATATCTCCCATAATAGTGACCCAGCAATAAAATAAACCAAACCCAAAAAAGAATTGGTTCCATCTTTAAACGTTTATAGTGATACATTTGCTAGAGTTTCCTTAATTCTGGCATAATGAAAAGTGTTCTGCATTTAAATACAATAAAAGCATGGTAGTTGCAGCTAAAGGTTGTTTTTTTGCTGTTTGGATGAAACGTTTCAGTTTTCTCAGAATTTCCATAAGCCTTCAGGAGTACACAGATCACTTTTCCCAGCTCCTCAGGAAGTCATGCCAGTCTTTGAACTGCTGGAGTTAAACCCCCAGCCCTGAATGAGGATTGGCATATGGATGATGTCTACAACCTGATTGCTTTTCACCCAGGCTCTGCCCAGCCTTGGGTGGGAACTGATGAGGAGATCACCACCAGGTGCCCCCAACCTCCACATTAACTTGGAGGTGGGGCAAGAAGCCACCTCTATAAGAGCTGACTCTGCTGGTGGTGCAGCTGGGTGGCTTGCCTAAACAGTGTATGTGGGGTTCTGGCTATTGAATGGCTTCCCCAACTCTTCCTAGCAAGTGGAGCTCCCAGGATGCTGGGGCAAGATGATTGGACTGATCACCTGGCTCCTTTCAGCTGCCATGGCATGGTTCTGGAGTCAGCTCATTTCCTTCTGCACATCCTATGCTGTGAGTGAGACTATTGACTTTTTCCTCCCTCCAGTGGTCTGGCATGTTGGATTGTTGGATCTATGGCTTGAGAGCAGAGGGTGGATTTTGGCTGCTGGTCTGTTTGTTGATGACAATATCCTTCTTAGCTGGGCAAGTGGTCAGCAGAAGAGTCTTGTGAGCTCTTTCAGATCTTCTCAAAGTACAGCTGGGGCCGGAACCATATTTTTATTTTTATTTTTTTTTTTCTGTGTGGTTACATTGCTAGCTTGCCCTATCTAATGGGTATTGCTTTGACTCAGGACTTCAGGAACAGGCCACAAGAGTGAAAACCCTTTACCTAAAAGAGCTCACCCTTTGTGGCTAAATTGGGAGAGTGGATTTGAAGCCTCCCTTTCAGCATTAACAATGTCCTGAACCTTCCATAAGGTCATGTTTGAGGACTTCTCTGAGAAGAAACAGGGAGCTGTTCTGTGGGAGCTCCCTGTATTTCATTCTCATGGAGCTCAAGTCCTTTTAAAGGATGAGAAAGTTGGTGCAATGCTTTTCCCTTTATTTGTGGTGTCTTGAATTATTTTTTATTAAATTATTTGTACACATTTTGGCACTTCCTGTTTGGGAGCAGCCGTGGAGGCTGAAATACCATGAGAAAAACTTCTTATCCTGATGGCAATTTGGATCTGGCTTAAAAGGAAGATGTACTTAAAATCCTCACAGAACTCCTGTTTTTTTTATCCAACTTCTCTCCCAGCTTACAGACAAAAGATCTATCCTGACTGATAGACCAGATATATTCTGATTTTTTTTTTTAGACCACACAAATATTGAAAGTTTGGCTTCTAGCTGGACCTTGCAGTTTCACTAGATAATATCTAACAAATAGAATGCCAGTGTGAGATTAAGTGACTTTTGTACAACACAGATTTTAGGCTGGTCTAATCCTAAAGTAAATCTTGCTTTAATTTGTAAAAATGGTATATTCACTTCAATGCTCCACCAGCCTATTTACAATTTGTATTCTACATAAAGCAGATCTGTCAAAAAATGCTACTTTTTTTTTCCAGTAGTTTCTTATGTCACAGACCTGAACCAGGTATTTATTTTTTTTGTTGGCTCAGGGCAAATGAAAGAATACAGCATTGCCATCAACAGATGCACCACCAAATAACCCAGTTCTGTCTGACTTGGTTCTTGGCATCTGTGTGCTATTTCTGTCAAACTCAATCAAACTGAGTGTTAATTTTTGATGCAAAACCCCTATGATCATTTCACTTGTGATGTAAGCCAGATCTAACCTCAAGACTGTCAAAGGCCAGAAGTCAATGACCCAATTTTGTGTGCCATGCAGTCCCCTATCAGTAGCCAGTGCTTTTCCCATTCCTCATCCCTACTCATCTAGGTTGTTCATTCTTTGTGAAATTTGTTATAGATGCCCAATATACTATTGATATAAAATGCAGCCTGCTCACAACTTTAAGAAACTTTGTGTATAGCACAGTGTGGCAGATAGATTTCTGTCTGGATGAGGGTTTATACTTACCTGACATACACTCTGAGATCTAACTTTGCAAAGGAAAATACTGGCACTAAACCTTAGTGCAACTGCAATTGAATGCAGAGAGTCCAAGATGAAAAGCTGTAGTGAGAAATCTGTCCTTAGTTAATACAATTATGGAGCTTTCTCTAATTGCTCCCTCACTTGAATATAAAATGGAGTAATCTGTGTATTTTAAGACCTTTCTACTCTGGCTACGTTATAAAGCCCAGTGGGGCAAGATTTTGACCTAGATTTCTGCATTCACCTGAGTTGAACTTGGGTTATGATGGTTCATTAGTGTTGGTCTTTGATTTCTTTTCACTGTTTTTTTTCTTCTCCTGAGGCAAGGAATGCAAAATTCTACCAGTAGAAATTTAGCTTGTGTTTTGCAAAACTAGTAAATAGTAACCCAGGTCAACTAGAGAATTTCATCAAACTGGAAAAGAGCCACAATAAATAAAAAAAAAAAGAAGGGGAAGGGCAGAGTGGCTTCATACATTGATCATATCTTCCTACCTTTCTTTTGATCAGCAGGAGCACTGTGTAATGAGGCAGGGGAATGTCTTCTCTCTGGGAATGCATTTATTCAGAGTTGGTGACAGCATGAAACCTCTGCATATTTGGTCTCCCAAACCCACAACGTCTTCTGCTTTTGCAGACTTAATCCCCTCCCATGCATAGACTGTCTTTGGGGAAACCTCCCTTTTTAGGACAGCACAAAGTCTACAGCAGTCTGTGAATCCTATCTTGAGTAGAAAAGATGTAGAGAAGATGCAGCGAGACAGAAACAAATATAGACTTAGTAAGGGACAGAATTATAGTAAATACGAGAGTTCAAAAAATATTAAATGAACTGTGAAATAGTTGTTGCCTGAATTTAAGTTGTTTAAAGAACAGCAAGTTAACAGCATTTCATACAGAAATTCCCTCTAAGGTGCAAGTCCCATTGAAAGTACTGAAAGAACTCAAGTACCTCATTAATGCATGAACTATTGAGTAGATGAAAAAAGTAAGACTAGGCAATAACTATTTTTTCCATGTTTTTTTCCCCTTTCTCAGCCCCATTTTCTGACAGTTTATTTAAGCAGGGTATTTTGGACAGATTTAACTGCAGTAATGATCCAGACGTTGTTGGTCCCCTGCGTATTTTCCTTTTGTTGTTACTGTATATCCCAAATCCATATAAATAAAGGATATTTTCTTCAGCTGGCTTGCACACAGAGCCTACAGCATGTGGAAAGTTAAAAGCAGTCAGGCTGTGATGGTATCGCTGGTTGCTGGTTTCTGAAGGCAATTCCAAATGCACAAAGCTATTTTTAGAACACTATATTCTTTTTCATATTTTTTTTTCCCTTTTTAAACCATAACCTTCACAAAAAGACTTCGATGTATATTACAGCCACACAGGGCTGAAAAAAAAAAAATATTAGCAGTGAAACAATAATCCTGCTGCCAAATGTACAAATATTCACTAATAACTGCCACGGTTCTGCAGGCTCAGAGGAGTACTTCATCTTATTCTTCTGGCCTGGTTTTTGATGGAGGGCTTCCCTTAAATCCATCCACCACTCAGCTGTTCACAGCTCTCTGAGTCTTACCAGACTGCTCTGCATAGCTGCTGCTGTGCCACGAGTTGCTCTGGGCTTGGTGGTGCTGCTGGTCTCCATCGAAGGGTGAGAAGTGGACATCTTGATGGCAAAAGAGAGACAGGCTCCTACATTTGCTGTTCCTGGAGTAGTGTTCTCTATATTTACTTATTATAGTCAAATAAATGTGATGGGCACTTGTATATCCATGCAAACACACGGTGTTCCCCAGATGAATCCAGCTGCAGCAGGAGGCCACTATAAACTGTGCTGCCACACACGGTGTTCCCCAGATGAATCCAGTTGCAGCAGGAGACCACTATAAACTATAGACCTAAAGGGAACATCTATGAAATTAATTGGTGCTTTCGAATAAAAGGCATTTAATGTAAAACTGATAAATCCATTAAATGCATATTACAGCTGCCGTTGCTTTATTCAGGCAAAAGATTTATTCCTGGAGGAGTTTGCTGTTGCCTGTGCAGTTTATCAGTGAATAGTGATCTGTTGGTTTCATGCCTGAATTCCAGGTAGATAATAAAAACAAAACAAAGGGATTAATGCTTTTTATCTATTTTTCTTCCATTTCTATGTGTGACCCCCTGCAGAGCTGCAGTAATGCAAATAAGAGTAGAGAAATTGGTCTGCTGCTGTAAGTCCTGTGTGACTGCATGTGCCATGTGCTGGTGTTTGGAAAGCTGTGGTAGTTGTGTTGCTGTAACTGCAGAGAAACTGTGAGAACGTCTGAAGTCCATCAGTATGAGCTCAAAGCACATTTGGCAAGGTGCAGTCTCCCCAAAAGAGTCCCAGCAGTCCTAAAATCAGGTCTCCAATTGAAATTCCACCATTCCACAACTCCCCTCAATATTTTGCTTTAAATTTTGGTTTAGTTAATTCATCTCACAACAAAAGCATGTACTACCCATGTGCATGCTCTTATTTTATCCACAAGTCAGGGGAGCAGCTGGGAGATATTGTGGTTTTTTCTTTTCTTTTTTTTTTTTTCCCCCTTTGTTTGCTGCCCCATCACTGACTTGGAGGGTCAAATCCATGGCAAGTTCATTTCTGGGCCAACTCTGCCAAATTATATGATGTGAATTAATGTCTGCTAGAGCTTAGAACAGCAAACTCTGATTTAAGCTCTTAGGTTGAACTTGTCTACAATTGTTGAGGTGAAAGGCCAGTTCATACCCATTAATTAACCTAATCCATCTCAATCTACTTTATTTTATACCTTTTAGGGTTTGTGACTCTAAGAAATATATTTAGATAAAGCAATGCTGTTAAAATCCAGGAACATTACTAAAGACACTCACCACCCACCACTGGTTTATACTAGAGATCACTTCAAGCATTTTTTAAATGCTGGGAACTAATTTAATCATATATTTGTTAGTTAGTCCCAACACACTGAGATTTCTATCCAATTGATTCAAATAAGCATTCCATTAATGCCAGGGTTATTTCTGATTCTGACTTTTAGTCTGTTTGTAGTAATTTCATTAACTGGCAAGCATTACTGTTAGACTCCCTCTGCTTTTGCCTTCCATCTCCTCTCTTGTTGTGGTTCTAGTGCTAAAACACATGAAATTGAGGGAGTGCAATTACCTTGTGAAATGTGAACCTAAACACAACCCCTAAGTACAGCTTTTAGGGGCTGTTGTGTATGTAGCAGCAGGCAGAGAATATTCAGCAAGATTAGTAAAGTTCAAGCTTTATCTAAAAGCATATGGGAATTTCTTAAGAGGATCTAATCTAAAAATAGGATTAAGACATATTACCAGATGTCTATCCCCTAAATATTCATTTTAAACTGAAGATATTTAATGACTGAGTAATATTTAATAAGTTATTAGTTGACCGTAGAGGCTTCTGAAATTGAAATTCCTTGGAAATGTCTATCACGATAATAATTAATAAAGATTTTAAAACAGCATCTTCATTGGAATGGTTTTCTGCCATATTATAGAAGCCCATTTTTTAAAAGTATGGGCTGTTTTAGATTTTGGGCTTCTTTTTTAAAATAATACACAGAGAACAGAAAATCATGTATCCCCTAACGTGGAAATATCTCAAGCAAAGTGTGAACAAGCAGAAAGCAGTCATGGATGAGTTGAGATTTTATTTGTAAGAATGAGATAAGCATTTACATATTTATCCATTTTTATCTGAATGTTTTTATTCTGGAAAACGGTCCAGAACTACAAAGCAGTATGTGATGTTTAGGCAAGGTGCAGTTGTGTTTTGTGTGGCTCTGCCTTGCATGTGGCCCCTACATTATAGGATACAGTCAGACAGCTCATTTAAGGTAAAGCAGATCTTATTGATCTCAGCATCTACAAAAACCTGGCACACATCTGAAAGAAAGCATTTCTCAAAGATCTAAGTCTTCTACAGTCAGATAAATGAAGAAAAGCTGCAATAGAGCTAGCACAGGATTTACAGAGCAGTCAGAAGTGTGGGAGCACTCGGATAAACCTTGATCCACTTTTACATTTGGATTTCTATCTCAAATTTTCTAATGCAAATCCACACCTGACTCTTGGGCTGTGTTGTTTTGTTGTTGGTTTTTTTTTCCTGCTAAAAGTTGTGGTAAATCCAAAGCCTTGGCCCAGATGGAAGTTACCTGCTCAAAGTCATGAGGTAAGCCCAAGTCAGAGTTCTCCTGACAGATCTCATCATTATGGCTCCTATAGGCATGAAGTCTTAAGTAAGATCATCCAAGTATGTTTCATGTGATACTTGATCATGTATGACAGAGAAGAGGAATATCTGTGGGATATAACAACAGTGTTTTTTATTAGGTTTCTTCCCCTTTTTCACTGTTGAAGTTTTTCTAGACAGCTGCAATTAAAATACATACTTTGACCACTTTTATGTTCTTAGACTTCCTCCTGAAAATGATATATACCTTCAATAAATTCTAGTTGCAGCAGTCCCCTCAGCTGGAGAAATCTAGTAGTTTTTCAGTAGGAAAAGAGTGGAGATCTTCTTTCCAGGGTGACAGAGGCAAAATGGTGGATTTGTGGAAAACCATAAAGCTCCTAATCATTTCCAGGTTTTCAACCATTGCCATAGCTAAGGAGGAGCTCTGGAAGATGAGAGGGAGGACCTGTAGTGGGAAGCTAGTGGGGCTGTAGTAGCCTTATAGTAAAGGCTTGAGAATAGTGCTCTCTTCTTCCTCCCCTTCAGACCTGCTGGATGCTGGCACATAAAACCCCAGACACAGCTATACCTAGTAGGAAAATTTAGCTGGTGTGTTTTACGGTTGTTGTATTGAGTCACTGATAAAGCCAAGCACCAGGGAATAATTTGTTTGAAGAGTGTGCATGCTCCATTCTGAGAAAGATAGGAATTACCAGTTTATATGCCCATCAGATAATCACAGTGGAGAATAACTGGCAAGTGAGGTGTTGATATTTTGGCTGAGGGATGAAGAGGACCATTTCTTCTTCCCCTTCGTGTACCTAAAATTTTGGCTCCTTGCAAACTTGGGAATCCAATGCACATTCAAGTTTTTATTGTTTTATTTTTTTGTCCAGCCAGAATAATTAGTTATAGGAAAGAAAATACAGTGGAAGCAAACATTCCTGGAGAGATCATTCCATTCTTTTTTTTTCCTTCATCACTTGCCAACCATAGTCTCTGCACTTGGCATCTCAGGCAGGAAGAAAAAAGATAAAGGGACCAAAAAAAAAAAAAAAAAAACCCAACCCCTTTCTGCACCTTGTGCTTGAAATATTTTTACTTTCATAGGTGAGAGGTAGAAGACATCAACCTAGGTCTGGACTGAATGCAAACATGACATGCATGCTGAGGGTCTCAGTGCACTAATAATCAGCAGTACAAGTTGGCTACTAAAAAGTATGAAGTGTAGTAGTATGAATTATGAAAGGAATTCAATCCTTGTTTTTCTTTGGTTTTTGTATATTGCACTATAATATTAGCTGTTTGAGACCAGATGCACAAAGATAGTTCTGACCCCAGATTTACACTGGAATTCCAAATAGGACATTTTTTTAGAGATGGAACCCATGTGCCTGATTTTCTGTATGGACCTGGCCTTGAGTCTCTTGTTATTTGAATGCAAATAGCCCTTTTCCATATCAAAGCAGTGCTTTAAAGAAAAATAAATTAAAAATTACACAAGTATGCTGAATTTCTGTCTTTTACTGTAATTTCTGAGTGCTGGCTCACATGTTAGAAAGACTTAGTCTCCCATGACCTAAAAAAATCATACTTTTGTATATTTATGAAATATGTAGTAGATTATTTTTCTAGGCTATCCTAGCGCACAGTCAAGGAGCTGAAATGTGGCCACTTGTGTAGTATTTCAACTTTTATAGTCACCTGGGAAGGCAGAGAAGTTTTGCTAAGTGCATAATGCATGTTATGTGACAGAATGGCAGCAGTGATACCACACATACTCTGCAAAGTTTAGAAGGAAGAAATGTTTTAAAATTTTCCCTTTTGCTGGAAACCTTGAATAATTGATTTATTTTTTTTTTGAGGGGGGAGGGTCTTTCTGTGATAGGACATTGCTCTTAGGGTTCACAGTGAATCTCCATAGATCCTTGAGTATGTTCATGAGGGGACTATCTACATGGTAGATACCTATGCCTGTAACCTACCTATCAGCCAAATTCTTTCTACCCCTTGAAAAGTTTCCTTCACCAATCTCCTTGAAGCCACTCCCTGTTGACCACAGTTCTGTAACAGAGGAGGTTTCACTTGCAGTCCTCCAGACCTTGATTTCTAGCAAATGAGACTCTTTGCTAGGCATGAGACCCAGATGGCCCAAAGTGGGAAGGAGTGGTGAATTTAGGTTGGATTATTATTTTATAAAACAATCCCCTCCTCCAAGGTTAGCATGTCTGGGTGTGTACGTATGTCTGCCTGTGTGTACACTCAGAGGGTGATTCTGATCAAAGCTACCACTTCTTGGCTTGTGTCTTCATGCTGATGCAATTTTGTCACAGTTAGGATGATATTCTGCTATGGGAAAGAAAGCATAGAATAAAAAGGCTTTATTTGCTCTCTAGATTCCACACAATTTTGCCATACACATTCTTTACTCTGGCCTTCTCCTTTGCATCAGTTGCCAGACTAAAGTTTTGTACTGGGCCATTAAAGAAAAAGTGAAAACAAAACTTTTATTGACATGAACACTTTTTTTCTCTCCTCTTTCTCCTGCCATTGGGGCCTCAGCTAAAGCGACCTGAGGCTAAATAGGCTCTCAAAGAAAGCTTTCTTGCCAAAGAAATGTCATTGCTGTTAAACAGTACTAATGAATGCATAGATTTAGAACCTTATTTACATTGAAATTTGTTTAGTAAGCCAAGTTGGGTCTGAAAACTGGGACAAACTGTTTCCTCAATAATTTAATAACTCCAAAGACCTCGTCCATTTGGAAAAGGCAGAGCCTCACCATCCACTTACAAATGCAAAGTCACGTTTCCCAAAATTGAATAAAATGCTAATAATACAGCAGATCCACAGATCAGCAAGTAAAGTGGCTTTTAGCTCTGAGTTCAGCTGGAGACAGAGTGAATAACAACACTCAGCTTACTCTGTCCTAAGCAAAATGGTTTTATTACATCAATTGCCTGTGTTTCAAGTGTTTTGAAGGGTTCACATTTATTTTCATAACCTCACTGAATTTGGCACCCTTGCCAGTAGTGCTGGAACTTTCAAATCGGGAGCTTTTCATTGAAATGGGCCAATTAACTCACTCGGGTCACGTTCCCTATATGAACTGCTTTTAATAGTGAGCCATACCACCCATTTTGTGGCAAACAAATTCATAAAGAAAAACAAATTCATTCCTTTCAGTGAGTGCTTCCCAGGGAAAAGCATATCAGCTGGTTAACCAAATACAGGACACTTGGACAAATAAAATTACCTTCAATCACACACCTCCCCAAAAGTCATTGTGTCTGCTTTGTGAAAACAATAACATCTTAGGGATCGGTGTTTCTGCAAAATCTGGGGTATTTTTAGAGTCAAGTAGCCTTGTTGAAGAAGCCTGAAGCTTTATTCAGATTAGAAACTCCTCTACAGTATGGAAAGTGTAGAAACTAATTTGTAGCCTCAGTCTGGACTGAATTAGAGTAGTTCTCTGCTCTGTCATTTAGAGACAGAACTGACTTTTCTAGCATAAAGACAACAGTTGTCATCTAAGGCATAAGTTGGGGGTAGCACTGATTTGGGAATTTATTCTCAGGTGGAAGTTGAATATTCAATATATTATGAAATGTGCAAGGCCCTGTGAAATATAAAGGCAACTATGCACACTCTATATTCCATTGTCATAAAGCAGGTATAAGAAACCCCACTACAGAGACTGATGCCACAGAGGTCAGACTTTGATCTCAAAGCTTGGACAGTCACCCATCATTTTGGGGCCTGTGCTTTTTCCACTAGACTTCTCTTATTGTGATGAGTTCCAGTCCCAAAATTTATTCACAAAACAGTATTTTAAAAGGAAATACACAAATGCAATCAGGCCATTATAACCCTTACCCTGAAACTGGGGTAGTGATGAAACAAGAAAGACATCAGTAATGTCTAAATATTTGAAATAGGTCTGAAAAACTGTATGAAGCTCCCATCCAGCAAATATTTTGTGGAACATGGCAGGTCTCAGTCAAACTAAGAGGTCCCAAACAAATCTACCTTTCTTTACTACACACTGTTAGGAAATACATTTTTGAAGCTGAGCCTCTATCAGAATATGATATTACATGACACTATAACCTTTTTCCTTCCAGAAAACCACCCTTTATGAATAAAACATAGGTGACCTTTAAAAACTTAGCAGTTGTACTAGGTGATTGCATATTAACAAGCTTTTTGAGGAACTAGGACAGGCATTGTACGTTTCAGTTAAGGACAGATAATAGAACTATTCAAATAATTTATTATTTTATACAATATAGCGAAATGTAAGAAAACTACCTCAACAAGAGTCTGCTTAAATTTTTGTAAGTATAATTTTATGTGGCTCCCCCCATTCATCTAAATTATACAGTTACTGCTAAATGAAAGACTTCCTTTTAAAGGACAACTCTGATTCTCCTTTGCTTGAAGTTTTTGAACAGCTTTGGTTTGAGGCCACTCGATCAGGCAAGTTGCAGTGACTGATAGACATTTTGCATATGCAGTCAAAGGTGTCTAAGGCTTTCTGTCCTTCCTGTGCCAGGATAAAGGGTTTGGAGTTAAGGCCTGAGATGATTTGAATCAATAGAAATGGTGGGACATCGAGGCACATACAGCAATATATGTGGGTAAAGAGAACTCGGTCCTTTGGCTGACTTTCTATCACTAAGAGCAACTCTTGACTTTATTTGATCATCTCTGTTGAAGTCAACTGGAGAAAAGAGACAGTAGGTTCACACCAAAGAGAACATTTCTACCAAAGGGATCACTTTGGAAATTCATGCCATTTATAATTTTGAACAATTACAGTAAATCTCATCTTCTTCCATGGGTCTTCCTTCATTCCAGCTGCTCTCACTAGTTCTGAAGCCTAGTTATCAATGGTAGAAACTTAGGTGCTATTCATTTATCTTCCAGCTCTTGACTGGCCCATCATATTGGCATCTCTCCTTAACTACGTACTCAGTACATGGAGATCTGACAGATGAGAGAAGAATTGCTCAATCTTTTCTCTCAATTTTTATTTTTCTATCTTAAGAACAATCCTTTCCCATGTGAGCAGGATTCCCTCTTCTGCTGAAGGATGCAATGGTCATAAGCTCTATACCACGCAAGAATTCAGTTCCCAGCTTGGTAAAGATGAAATACTGGTAGTTGCAAAACAGACTAATCATTACAGGAATCCAAATGATTATTTTAAAACCCAATACCCATTGCATCACTCCCTCTGAATTTATCAGCTGGAATCCTGGAAGGATAAATTCAAAAATGCTGATAAACCATGCAGTGTTGCTTGTTTTGTGTGCACCATTTCAGGTATAATTGCCTTAAGATTTCTAGATGCTACTTGAACCTTTTAGGTACATAAGCTGCATCCTCTGAGTATTAGAACTATATCCAGGCATGGAAGAGAAAAAAAAATCACTGACATTTGTCATTTTAGCGTTTAAGCCCCTTAGGTGGGCTGAAAAGTTTCCAAGAGGGAGTCTTGGGAGTGTTGAGTGTGTTAACTTTCCCTAGTGCAGGGAGAGCACATGGTGGTTTATTCTTTGAGCTGCTGGGAGGAGAGAAAGGGAAAAATGTTGCACCAGGCCAACCTGAGAGGTTTTCTCCAATGTGTCATTACTGTGTTTCAGAGCATCTGTGTTGCTGCCATATGAACTGGATAGGAACACAAAGTAATCAATTTCAGTTGAGAGCACTAATTTATCACCTTGCCATCTTTTATTGCAAGGTAGAGAATCTCTCTCTCTCTTTCTCTGTTTCTCTTCTAGTTTCTAAATACAAAATCAGGACAATAAAGAGAAAACCCCCCTCCCCTTTCTCTGTCTCTTCCCTCTCCCTATTTGCTTATAAGTCCTTGTAATTAAAATAAATGCTCTGAGAAGCAGAAATGCACATGATCATCCTCCATCATTGCCTGTTAAAGGGCAAGAGCTATACTGTTGTCATTGGAAAATATACAGGGAAAAGTCCAAATTTTAGCCAGTTCTGTATTACTAGGAACATTCTCTTGATACATAATTATTAACCAAATCATGGCAGGTATAGAAATCAAGTGCCCTTTGATTCTTTCCTGTGAAAATGGAAAGAAACCTGTTTTGTTGTCCTTGGCACACACATGCTCTATCAAGACTAGAAAAAACAAAGGTCAGTATGATGGAGTCTAGACTCTTGATGTTCAAATTGTGGGTTGAGCAAACCCTCATCTTCATGAAGAAGATTCTCTATGACTCTGGTTTATCCCTCATCTTTTATATTCTTTCTAATACCCATAAGTACAGAGTACAAAAACTCATTCAAAGCCCATGGGTTTGTTTGGTTTACTTTCTTTTGACATTTCTCTCAAATCTGAACTTCCCAAATCACCACCTATTTTAAATATAGCTTTCAAATCATATTTTCAACCTTCCCAAGAGTTTTGCTAGCCTGTGGTGAAATGAGGCTGTCTAGTTAAATTCAAGCAGGTTTTGGGTGCATAGATGGACATGTGGAACATTTGTTCTTTCAGGACTATTAGGTGTATGTCTACTAACTGCAGATGTAGGGGCTACTTGGACATAGTGAAATATCTGATATCCCACCCAAGATACTAAGTCATGCACTCACTTGGTTTTCACGTTGTCCCTAAATACTATTTACCTGAAACACTGTTAGTGAACAAGTTCTTTTTGCATTCACATATTTTTGCTTTCTTTATTATTCTCTCAGTCTTAAAACCTTTACTGTAGATACTAAGATTTTTCATCATCATTTTTCTTAGAAAAAAACATCCTAGTTTATAGGCACACATGGATATGTATATATATCCTCGGAACCTGACATTCCTCTGCCATTCCCAATATATCTTTCTAAGCCCCAATTTCCTAACCAAAAGCACATTACAGATCTGATGCTTTCCACAGCCTAGTAGCACATCAATAAACTAAAGATTATTGTGCTTTGTCAGGTTTTATTTTGTAACATTATGGGAAATTCTCTGCTGCTTTGGATGAGTGCATAAACTCTTATTGCTTGACAATTAACAGAGCTAGTAATAGAAAATGCAATGTAATTTACCTTAGTACAAGGGATTTTGGTTAACAAAAATTAAACTATTGAACTCTCCTCTCGTAGGAGAAGGACATTGTCTCATTATGTGTGTGTGTGTGGTTTTTTTTTGGCAGTTAAATAAAAAACCCATACACAACACCAAGTGGGTGCTGGGCCTTGGGTGGATTTATTATGAAGGCTCTGTGGAATTCTTCTAATGTGCTTGCTTTGGAACTGGACAAAATGATCCCTTTGCAAAATAAGCACGATACAGCCTCTTCTGTGATACACAGAGTTCACCCAAATAAATAATGTTGAAGGGGGAGTTCCTTTATGTGCTGTGTAATTTCATTGTGCTGGAGACTTCTTACCTCTGTTGCTGAATTAGGAAGGTCAAAATACAATTCTCTCCCTCAGCAACTACATACTATAAATGTCAAGGGGCCATCACATTACTCTGAGGACCAGTCAATCTTTTACAGGTTGACCTCCAAAGAGGTGACTTGTGTGCTTTTGATCTCCCTGGTCTAGGAAGGTCATGTTTCTTTTCCTCCTTTCCTTCTCCTCCTTTCCCTTTCCCTTATATTTTTCAGGAATAGGAAGGAAACTAAATCTCAGGACAATGAATTTAAGGCTGATGTTTCCCCCAGCAACTTGTAATTTTAGCTGGTTTGAAAGGAACTGGCATGTAAATGAAGCCATGAGAGAAATGAGGCTGGCATTGGTGGGGAGCTGGCATTGGGTGTTCAAAGCACAGCCGTAGTTTCCACAGTGTCTCATGTGAACCTGAAGAAATCCATGAAGTCTTTACTTTGTGTAGACTATGGGAATAGAGAATTTTGTGTTCACTCTGTTTTCCTCAGCATACCTAAAGAAAGCTCAGTCAGAAAATATACCTCAGCACTGCAAGTGTTATCTCTGCCTCCTGAATAAAAGTTAATTTTTCTATTTTAAAAGGCACACTTTGACCCATTGCTATTTTCAGGCCAAAGAAATGATCTAATAAAATTTGAGGCCCTAATGATTAATTCTTTATGACCTCCTCATTTTGCATAGTTTCTTTATAGTGGGACTTATATCTGAGTCTTAAATGAGTGAGAGGGAAAGGTTAATGTCTGTCTGTGCCTACCCGTCTGCCTATCCATCCCTTAAGGCTTCCAGCAAGAGAGTGCTTCATGGTGCTCATAGTCAATTTTCCTTCACTGGCACCAAATCAAAGTTTGATTCAAATATGAGGGTGAGGTTTGGTCTTTAAAAAAAAATGGAGAGGGCTATTTAGTGAAGACATTACATGTTTATTTCCTACCGTATTTCAGTGGATTTTATGTTCACGATTTTGGGGGCAATTTAGATAATCCCAGCTTAAAGTAACAGTATTGGTCTTTCTATGTGCACATGGGTGAAAAAGTCAGAAGAGTTTCAACAATGAAACGGTCCAGTTGAACGTGGTCTTTTCTGGGAAACTGGGTGTATTTGAACAGTGGGCTTTGTAAGCAAAGCCATAATAGCCTCACATAGACAGATAATGATGGATGTTATGGAATTGTGAATTGGGGTTTAAAATTGTGCCCTCCTGCCCTCAAACCTCCTTACACATACAAACAAAACAAAGCGGAGTTTGAGATGGAAGCATTAGACTGGATTGGCTGAAAAGCTTTCCTTTTACTGGAGGGGGTAAGCCTGTATCAGATAGTGTTGAAGTCGCCTACTTGACCCTTGCCTAACCTTCAATCCAGAACGTACAAAGTAGGACAGAACTAATCCCAGCAAGTAGGTTTAAGCAAACATCCTAACAATTTACTACCACTCAGAACGGCGCTTTCTGAACCTTCTGCTCACACACGATTTTGGAAACAAGAGCCATTTAAAGCAGAGATGCATTACAGGGAGAATATGAGGCTCCTCTTCAAATCCTGTGAAAGTTCCTCAGTCTTAACAAGCACTGAAGGAGACATCTGTGTCTTTACTGGTGTGGCTGGTGAAACATGCATGATGTATGACTTCCAGAGTACAACACAGTAATTCTGCAGCAGGTTTTCCCACTCCCATCACTTACCTGAAAGATGTCAGGTTTCCTCCCATGCAATTTGCTATGATGTGCAGCATACTTCATAGCACAAATAAAAACAATTACATAAAATATTGATATTTAAGGAGATTTTCTTCTTATATAACTGCTTATTGGAGGAGTTATTTTAAGCTGGAAACCTCTAGACCTTTCCTAAATCACCTTGAATCAGAAAGGAAGGCAGGGGAAAAGAGAGCTGGGACAATGCTTCAAACCCAGCCAATAGGAAAAATTTTTAAGGCCAGACTATGCTGATGCCAGCTAGGTCAATCTGTCTTATATTCCAGTCTTATATTCCAGAATTTTCCAGTTCTTATAATTGAAATGACCTTATCTTGTGGGAAAAGTGCAACACAAATCAAGCAGGGAAGTACTATTCAAATTGCACAAAAATGCAGGGTCTTACTTATTATACAGAGGACTCTGTGGCTTACATTCATTTTTGATATTTCTTATATCCAATAAGACATTGTGATGGCAGAGATTATGTACAATGTGGATAGACACTGACATGGAGAAATTAGGATGTCAGGGTTGTTTGAGAGGTTTTTATCTATTATGAGGCAAATAACACATTCCTCACATATTTTTTCCTTGTGATTCCCGACTATAAATTTACCCTTAAAAAGTGAACTTTGTTAGAGGGTTCATCAAGGCCAGAAACAATTCTGGCTAAGAAATAAACCACTTTGAAAGACAAAAGTAGTACAAAACTAGCAGGAACTGCCATAAATTACTGGCAAAATCCAAACTGCATTTATGCAATTCTTTGTTTGCCCCTTTTTTATCATTTGTTCCAGCATGAAAGTCTCTTTATAAAGAGAGAACTAGTCGAATACCACCAGCCTGAAGCAGGAATGAGGAGGCTCTGAATGTCTCCAACTGAAATAAGTAGAGCTCACTAAAAATATGGTCATTTTTTTAATAGGAAAATCATTTTAAGTTTGCTTATAAGATGCACGTAAATCTGAAAGCCTGAATTATTGAGTGTTATTAAGCCTAATGCCTTGAAACCTGCACTGTTGTTCCCCCTGCATTTTCAAAGGCAATACTTAGCTGCCCACAGTCTCCAGAAAGACACTTTCTGTCTCAGAAAGCCACTCAGACCCTTCCTGTACCACTCATCCTTTACTCAGGCCTTCTCTGAGCTTTCCCAGGGAAGAGAGCCAAAGACACAGCATTTGGAGGTGAGGTCAGATTGCTGATAATATTCTTCAGATTATGAAGAATATCCCAGAGAAAAGATGAACAAAATCGAGCCTGTAGGAGAATGAGTGGAGTGTGTAAAGCCTGGGAGTTTGAATCTCTTATCTGACTCTTTCTCCCACTCTGCTTCATGCTGAATCTGCTGTCTTCTCTGTTTCTCATTTTTGGTATGTGATTTTGTTGGCACTAACAGGGATATTTTTTTCTCCTCTCATTCTGGAAAACATGCCAAAGAGTGCACAGAAAGCTCATATGACAATCTTCTAGTGGTGTATGTGAGAGTATGAGGAATTTAAAAGGAAAAAGGAACATACTTGCAATTAAAATGACATGCTATATCCTGTAAATAGACTTTCACTGGAAGAGTCACAACTCAGGCACATGCTGCAACAGTTCCTGCACATGGCTCTAACTGTCATGAAACTATTTGCTGGTAAAACATTTACACTTCCTGAAGTTCTATACAGAGGGCACCTTCTTGTGATGGAAGGAACTCTGTGGATGCTAATCTCTCTCTACCAATTAAGCTTTTTAGAGTAAATGAAAGCCAAAATAATCCTAATGTTTTTTTTAGTTGCCAGGTTAGTTTTGTAGCATCAAGAATTTGTGATGCAGCCTTTCACACTTACCCTTGCACAGAGCTCTGCCCACATGCATGGTTGCACTCCCCTGTTTCCCAATTGTGCTGATTCTGGATCAAGTCCATAGCTGAGGACTAAACCTGGCATAGGTACCCAGTTCACTTTTGCAGCACAGCTATTTTTACCTGGAGCAATAAGCTGGAGCCCTTGTAATCAGGTAGTTATGAGCAGCACCAGTCCCATGGCCTTGCATGGTTCAAAACTTTTCACCTGTTGTTTCTGTTCCAGGGATGACAAATCCTCATCCTACTATTGTTAGTTGGTTTGAAGTTGATTTTTAGTTTCTTAAAAATGTGACTTCCTTCTTCATGTGGCACTGGTAGGCATTTGTTACTCCTCCAGATAGCACAGTAAGCACAACTGTGTTCCTCTAAGGCTGGCTGAACGTGTAGATTTGCATATCTAGGACTTCTCATGGTGAATGAATAGCTTTGCAAAATATTGTTTTGATTTTATTTTTTTTAAAAAAAACCACTGTTTTGCTGGCACAAAGACTTCTAGACCTAATGCTGAAGAAATGCTAAATTTTATTTGTAAACTTAAAATGATTGTTTGTAACTTTATAATAACTGAGTTGAGTTTGTAAAGGTACCGTTTTCAAACGGTAAATGAGATCTGTTACCAAACTGTGGAATGATCTGGTTTCTGGTTGTCCCTGAACTGGGACTATTTTGAAGTTTTTTTCTGTCTGTACAAAAGATGGTTAGGAGGGTATTTTCTCTCTCATTTTACAGCAAGTTAACTGAGGGAAGGTTTAGCATTAAGACTGAAGAAGGTACTCTCACACATTGTAGAGAGCATCAGAAATAACACCTCATACGTCTTTCTTCACAATTAATTTTTACCTTCTGTGTCTTAGACTCTTATCCTAAATTTTCAGGTCTCTGTCCTTCACCAAGATCTTTATCAATTGGAAGAGCACACCAGTCTTGAAGCTTTAATGTCAAGCACATTTCCACAAGAAAGTATTGCTTTAACAAGGGTGGAAAATGCTCTCCTTAGAAGAGCAATTACCATTAAAGATTCATTATCAAAAGAATAGTTACCTAAAGCAGAAAAGTATGAACAGTCCCACTGATTCATTCTCCTGACAAAGTGTGACAGCAATCCCAAGATGAATATATTTCAAAGACTAGTACAAATTTAGTCTGTCTGTCTATGCATATAATATGGCTATTGCTATATTGCCAGATTGAGCACATCTTTAACTGATGCCAACAGGCTGATACCTGTAATGATGATATGCTGTTTTACACCATGTGGGGACCTGTTCATATATTCTGAACTAGTAGCTGAAATTTCTCATTGGTTTTCTATTCCAGGTTATCTTCTCAAAAGCTTTAACTTGTTCATCAACATCTTAATTCAAAATGAGCCTTCAGCCTCACACCGTAGGCTCCTGTGCTTTCAAACTGAGATTCAACTGCTGTTAAACTGTAGGCACATGTGGCACAAACTGTGATTTTTTTCTGATGTCTTTATCATGAATCATCTACGTTCCCCTGCACCATATAAAGCACTCAAGCTAGAGATGACCCACGCTTGCTTTGTGTACAATAAGGATTTATTCACTCCTTGGCTGAGACCTCAGGAAAAGGAATTTTTTCATAATTGGTTTACTGCAAAGCAGGTCTGGGAGGAGCTACACATGAAGATTTATAGGGGTCTTTAAGTTTTTTTTAATTTAAGATAAAATAGAGATCTCTATGTTTTAGAGTATATACCTGTAAGCACACATTAAACTCTAATTATATGTAGACTTGTGTATCACCTCTAAATGATAGATTTGGCTGATTTTAGTACAAATTGAATCCAGTAGGTTGAATATTTACTAGTGTTATCATGTTAAGTCACAATGTACCTTTTAATGCCAAAATAATAATGAAAAAAATTCTACTTTGCAAATTTTTTAAAAAAATTGAAAAATAAAAATTACAGTAACCAACTCTGTTGGCTTTTTCTGATGTCAGAGTTGGGCAGGAATACCAGACGAAATCATAAAGTCCTTCACCAGGCACAAAACTCTCATCAAAATCAATGGGAGTTTAAATATAGATTTAATTAAATCCTAAGAATTTGGCCATTTATTGGTAACTTTGGTCAGGGTGAGAATCTTAAGGAGACAGTTGAATCTTTCCCATCTCTGCCATTATATAAATGTTATTTTTGCTGGGATATCTTCCTTCACCCTCACCCCCCAAGCAGTTCAGAGACAATAAAACACCAGGAATCCCTGAAGAGTGGTAAAATGCTGACATGATTTAAGGAGGAAGACTCTGATAAGAAGATAAAAATCTAATAAACAGAGTCTGGAGGACCTTGGCAAGTCTCAGCTGCTTGCCAGTGTAAGCAAAGCCCCTCCCAAGGAAAACAAAGGGAACCTTAATCTCAAGGACATTCCACTCACAAACCATCTGAAGGAGAAAGTCAAGGCCATGACCTCTGCAGTCTGAAGTTATGAGCATACTGACAAGAAAATATTTGACTTGGTTCAAGAAGCAAAATCAGTCACTGGATTTTTTAAT
Organism: Merops nubicus; assembly: GCF_000691845.1. Classification (NCBI taxonomy): domain Eukaryota; kingdom Metazoa; phylum Chordata; class Aves; order Coraciiformes; family Meropidae; genus Merops; species Merops nubicus. Next base: position 138,648 of record NW_008620779.1, on the reverse strand, counting down.
ATCTTTTTTCTTCCATAAGAGACAAAATAATGCAGTGCTGTGTTACGTGTCAATGTGTATATGCACCACCTCTTCTCACTGGAATATCCACATGCACATGATACATGTATGTTATTATTATGCATAATATATACACTGAATCAAATATCTACACCCCAAGACTTCCCCAAGATAAATAAGCTAATTGTGTATGACTGCTGTATTTTTGACCAGACAAGACACAATGTCAATGAATTAAAATGTTGCCTTTGTGTCTTACTGGATGTAACTTTAGGCCACTTAGAAGCTCCTAAAAGATAGCTAGGCTGTAATTAGTTCCAAGGAGTCTAAATGAGTTCAGATAAATCAAATGGGAACACAAAATGACATCTGACACCCAGTTTTCTCAGGCTGCAGAGGTTCGTTGTCTCCTTTGGTCATCATCTACTTACCCTTGATACTCACTTTTCTTCCCTTCTGTGGATGCTTCCCATGTTTTTAACATTGGAAATGAAGACACCAGTAACATTTGGAAAGCAGGTTCCTTAGACTGCCCCTTTCCTGCAATTTCTGTTCTGATTTGAAAGATTGGTAAGTTTTAGCCATTAAAGACACACAGGAATGCATGGGAAGTTCTCAGCTTTCTGGATGGTGTGGATTTTGCTTTTGGTAGTCATCACATCTTGTCATTCAAGTACAAATGTAAGACATACAGGTGATCTTTTCTGAAGCTGGCTCTTCAAATCATCACAGCACCATAAAAACTCTTTCCTTATCTACTTATTGCAGTTATTCCTAGGAATCTGTGTAAACTTTCCTTATCTTGGAAGAAATTCTTCCCTGGTACAGAGGATTACGACTTGGCGTGTCACACTCCACTCACTATGAGAAGATCCTCAGCTAAATATTTTGTACAGATTTTTAATGCCCCATTTGTTTCCAGATGCTGGTAACTTTATTAAGGTTAATTGTGCTGCCCTGAAACATGGCTATGAAGCACGTTATTTGCAGACATTGCTGCAGCTGACTAACCCTGTGGGTTCCTTTAGCAATGCCTATCACTTTGATTTCATCAGTGGAAGCTGTAATCTTCTCAGACCTGCTTTGCCAGTGGGGACCAGCAGAAGCGTCTTGAGTTGCCAGGTTACTAGAACATAATGTCAGACATAAGAAACCCTCTGCACATTCAAAAAGGGTCCAGACTGACCCCAGCTCTTCTTAGAAAATAAATAATGCCATCTATGGATAAGAACAATTATTTTTCCCAGTGCTCCACCAGAGGCTGGGAATTTTGACTTTTGAGCTGTGAAGGAGCAAGTTGTACAACATAAAGAGAAGAAAGGATGATCTGTTAGAGAGATAAGTCTGACAAGCAGAATTTAGGTTCAGTCTGGAAGTAGGCTAGCACCCGTCAGAAGTCTGAACTAATCTGAACTGAACCCTGCCCCTCCAATAACCTTCCTTCTTGTTGTGGCACCTGATGACATTTTCTACCTTGTTGTGTAATGACTTAAGGGCTGTAATGGGTTGCATGTTGTTAAATGTCATCAAATGCCATGAATCATAAACAATCCTGGCTTCTAAACCAGAGATTAGGGATATTTATGAAGTTTAGTCTCAGCTTGGGTTTTCCAGACTCTTGAAGTTCAGAGAGTTCCTTTTCTTTTTTTTTTTCTTTTTTTTTATTGCATGGAATGCTTCCTGCTGCCATGATTGACCTTGCTGCTAATATACCCAAACTGCAGAGCTTTATGTTAATCCAGAGGAGCTGGATGTCTGAACTGATTGCCTGCTGACAACCAGTGTAAAACTCAAAAGACTGAATTCAGACATTGAGATTAGATATTGGAAGATGGAAAAAAGAGAAGAAAATAAAAATAAAAAAAGATGCAACTGTTTCTTCTCTGCAAAAGCATCAGGAAACAATCCTTATTATCCCACTCCTTAAGTGCAATTTCTGGTTTTCAAAACTTTGCAATGTTACAAACCTTTTATTGATCCTGTAAGAATGAAAGTAGATACAACACAGAAGCCATAAAGAACAAAGATAAAAGAGGAATAAAAGGGACAAGGCACTTACTGTTGTTTGTTATGGTCTTAAAAGGAATTAAGTTTTAAAAAAAAAAAAAAAGAGAAAAAAAAATAAGCACCATAAAATGTAGTGAGAGGGGTGCAAAATCCAGATCTGGCTGTAAATGACTGGCTGTACACTGATTCCTATGGCCCTGCTTATATAGGAAGATGTTTCATTGGATAGTTTTCTAGATCCTTGATTTTGTTGTACTTTTTATGAATTTCCTGGAGAAAAGACTGAGGATGAAGTTTCTATTCAGTGCTGTATTTCTGTTCCCCTATAGCTTTACTGGAAGAGATCAGGAAATTCCACACGTGCACACCCATGCACAAATGTTCTTCTGTGCCATTGAATGACTCTCCTGGTCATGTCTTAGTGTTTGATACTTGTGCATCTACTTTACTGACCCCATTTGGATTTGTTCTCCCCACTTTTATTAACAGTCATTAGTTAAAGATTATCTGTCTATAAGTGAAGAAGATCCCGTGTTGTCTGCCAGGTCATCTGATGCTGTGCAAGATAAATGCTCATAAGTCTTATTTGAAAGGCCTTTTGAGTCAAATGGAAGGATTTTGGTGAAACCCTTAAGAAAAAAACTGACTTAACTAGTCTGTAGAAGACCTGAATCCTCCCAAATCTGTTTCTTCAGCTGTGGAACTAACCTTCTTATACATTTATTACAGCCAGCAGCACTGACACTGAACAAGTGTAAATATTCATTAATAATGACAAATCATTCTGAATGCTGCACACAAGCAATAAAGGAAGGAGCTCCTGCATAAATAAACAAGCAGATGTGTCTGAAGGTTTAAGACGTTATTCTGCTATTTCCATAGCGCCTTAATGTTGTGGAGGTTCCAGCCTCAACTCCTTTGTAGCCATTTGGAAATCCTCTATTTGGGCAAGTCACAAGCACCTGAAAGCATCTGCTTCAAACCCAGGGTTAAAAGCAAATGGTTTGTGTTTGTATGCTACCCTATTGCTGAGCTCTTAGAAATGTAGGCAACCATCCATCTCTCCTCAACTCTCCCTCCCCAGCACTCCCCAAACTTGTATTAGGAGTTGAGGAAGAAGTCAGAGGTGGTTATTGTGCACAAATCATCGGCTGGCTGAAGTTTTTGGTGGCAGCCAAGAGAGAAGAAGGAAAAAAAAATTAGAAAAATTTCAATTTCAGGACCATTATTATTTTCATTAATCATAAGAGGCGCTGTCACCCCTGTCCTTATTCTTTAGAGGGAGATCTATTATACGGTCCATTTAGTCCAAGCCATATTACCTCATATGTTTTCCTGGCTGACCAAATAAGACTTAAGAGATAAAACAATTTACTGTTCATTATGATCCGTGTCACTGGAATCAATCTATTAACCTACATTAACTGGATATGTGACGATAGCTCACATACACGCTTCTCCGATTTAAAAAAAAAGAAAGAGGATAAGGGAGGGGCTGAAGGGAGGGGGGTGGAAAGGGAGAGGGAGAGAGAGGGGAAAGGAAATCAAGGCCCATAAAGTGCAGCAGACGTATAATTTGCCAAGCGAATACAACTTCATTTTCCAGCGGCCACTGCTGCGCCCTCCACATCTTCACGCAGCCCCTGACCTGTGAAGAATTCTAACAAATTGGCTTCTATTGTGAAGCCAAAAGGTGCCATCAATGAAGGGACGGTTCGCTGGTCCTAAAGTATGATGGGAAATCGCAGGCTGGAATAAAGAGCTGCAGTTTTATGAAGTTAACCCGTTGAGGTTAAACCCAAGCAGGGAGGCTGGAGCATCTTGCCCCTTCCGATGACTTAAGAGGGAGCAGAGGATTTATTCAGATGTGTTGCCCAAAAAGCAGGGAAGTGTCCCTTGCTAAGCAGGGTAGAAGGAAGACTTTCTCTCTGGCATGCAGACAAAGCGACTTCTGCTGTGCCACAGTGAGGATTCATTCTCTCTCTCTTGCTCTCTCTTTTGCTCTCCATGCTTGATAGATCATAAGTGTCTGGAGGGAAGAAAGCAAATCAATAGGTGGTCTTCCTGCTCCTCGTTTGCACAGCAAAAGAACTTTTGAGTAAACAGACACTGAGTTAAGGTAGTGCCACCTCTACACAGCTCCATGGGTCTATTTTCTCTGGATTTGCACTTGCTTATTAAGAGCTCATCTGGGTGCAGGTCCTTTCCTTGTTAAACCCTCCTCCAGCATGTTGGGGTCCTGCTGGTGGCTGGTAACTAGAGATGTTTCCTTTGTGCTGACTGCCTCGGTGCTCTCTGATCCAGCTGTGCTTGCACAGCAAAGGCTGTGTGCATGCAGGACCTGGCAGGGACTCTGCCTGGCTCCCAGTCATGCCGTCCTCACCCAGGCTGTTGAGTCATGTGCTGAATGTACTGAGAAGAGGCATAAATGGTGTTGGTACCATTTCCAAAGGCTTTTAAGCTCTTTTTTTTCAAGTATAACTGAAACAATATATTCATATTGTTACTACAGCTGCTTTAGTTGGATACTGGAGGTGCTTTGCTTGGAAAACTGCAGGTTGAGACCTACTTGAGCATCAGTGCTCTTCTCTTGAATTGCAACTGCCTCACTCTTAAGCAGCTATCAACCTTGAATTATTCCACTTTGTCCTCAGTGTGTAGCCCGTGTGGCTTACTCAGAAGTGGTGGAGCTGCTTCTATCCTCCACTGTGCTTGCTGGTGTTGTCCTTGCATATGCCAGTAAAGCATGGACATCAAGGAGTATGTACAATCTCCCAAGACCTGGCCCATCTCCACTGGCTTGAGTAGCAATTATATCAAAGTGGACTCACTTTGCTCCCCTAGAGATTAGTTGGACTTCAATAGCAGGGACTAGTGGGGTCATATTCACATCCATGTAACACACATCTGCCTTAACTACTCCTTCCAGCCCAGGAAATTACAAATACATGGCTACGTATCCTGTGAATAGTCCAGGACTTGTTTTCTCATTCTTCTGTAAAAACAATAATGAAGGGCTGCAAGGGTACTTACAGTGGATGTAATGAATAGTAGAATAAAAATAATATTATGGTTGTGCCTCATATTTTCTGCTCTATGCAGTGAGCCATCATGCTAGGGACTGGACTAACATTTTGCAGAGGCTGTCACTGCCCCACTGTGCCTTCAGGCAGAAAACGAGACTGCAAATTAATAGTCTGAGAGAAAAAAAGACAAAAAGTCTTGCCAGAGGCCATCCCAGAAACTAAGTGGTAGAGCCAAGGATAGAATCAAAGCTACCTGCTTCATCCATTTGACCACATATCCCTTAATCTTTTTAATGATCTAATTCATTGCAAAATATATATGAAAAAATAGATCATAACTTCAGGGGGTTGGAAAACGTTCATAACCAGGTCTCAGACTGGGCCTTTGCCTTGTCCATGCCATGTTGGGTCAGACACTGGGCCACAGATCCAGCCTTTGCTCAGTCATGTTCCCTCCTCAGCCATGTGGCCTCCAGCACTTCAGATCTTCATGCCTCAGAATTCCCACTCACAGCATGAGGCTAGAAATACTTTGTTCAAGTCAACAGAATGGTCTGAAATGCTCCTGGAAAACTGCAGGGCATGAAGATCATTGGGGTCAAAAAAATCAGTCACTGACACTGGCTGGATCCAGAGTCTTCTAAGAGAAAAGAAGGATTATGGAGGTTACAGAAACTATTTCCTCAGCCTCAAAGGCACATTCTTCAGAAAAGTGAAAAAAAAAGAAAACAAAAAAAACCCAAAAACAAACTACATTGAAAAACATGATTTATTCCTAAGACACTTTTGCAAAATCTGCATGAGTCCCTGTGGCGGAACAAACAAGGGAATAAATTTTCCAAGACTTTTAATCCAGGATTGCAGTTCTTCAATTAAAAAGAACCAAACACACACCAGAAAACTAAAAACCATATAGCAAACCAAGCTTGTGTCTCTCCTGTACTCACGAATATGTAAAGGCAGAATTTGTAACACTTAATTAAAGGAATTCAATGTTTATCTCGCTGTAGGTAAAAATCAGTGATAAATGAGTTAAACAAACAAGAGGAGTAGTGAAGACACACATATCTCTCCTTGAGAGGCTGGAGAAGAAAGCAGGGAAATTAATGTACTGGAGGTCTAGTCACAGTTGGCAAAAGAAATAAAAGTTGGGAGTGTATTAATGTCATGGTCCTAGACTTTATTCCCTCTCCAGAGCACACACCATTGCGACCTCAAAATCTGAAAATTAAACTGAGAGGAAATGTTTGTTCTTACAAAATAGCAATTCATTACCAGGAATGGAGATATTTAACCAATAAATGATTGCTTAATGGCCCATAGGACCTCTTCTGCAGTTACAAAAACACTGCGTGTTGTTAAACAACCAAGGATCCCTCCTGAAAATGCCACGATTACAAATAACGTGAGGGTTTATTTGCTGTTTGATAAATGTCCATAAACAGATACTCCCCGGGTGGCCTGGCACAACAGAGCACTGGGGATCAAGGTGGGGTGGAAGAGATGAAAGGAGGAGTTGAGATGGAGGAAAATGTTTCTGCCTCTGGTTACACACCTCTGCAGTGACTTACAGCTTGCTCTGTCTGTCTGGCAATTTCTACCTTAGGGTGGGCACCTCAGTGTTGAGTGAAGGGCAACAAAACCTGTTACTTTGCCCAGAATACAAAAGAAACTCTTCTGGGAGAGGAATGTCACCATGAGACTGTATGAGTCCACTGCAAAAATAATCTGATCGAACGTTTTATGGCTGCTGTGAAATCTTCCTCTGTTTCTCATGAGAAGCCCAAGCTTACCAGTAA